>NC_142928.1:202149507-202352713 GCF_046866305.1 Octopus bimaculoides
CCGCCCCTTCTCTTATCTTTCCTGCAATATTTTCATTTACAAAGGTTCAAGAGGAACATTAATGGATGGGGACAGACCCTTCCTCCCAATCCAACAAGGAAAACAAATAAAAGTGTTGATTCCACAATAATAAAATACACCTGGTTTACTCTAGAGTAGAAGATGTTAGGAAGGGTACCTGGCAGTAGAAACGATGCCAAACATGGAATGTGTAAGCAACATTACGTCCTCTGTCCTCTCTGTGTGAGAAAGGACCAATGTGGACAGTGACAGTCTGTCCAACTCAGGCCAATATTGAGGGTGGGTGGATGATGATGATGATGATAATATACTCACCATTTTTACCACAATAGCTACGGTTGAATCCTGATTTATTTATTCCATCAACAGATCCTGCAGCAGTACCATGCCAAAGGCCATGAACTTCATTTGTAATGTTTGGATTTTCTACCTCAAACTTTTTCTTCAATGCTTGGTATCCCTGGTATAACGTTTTATTTTGAATTCTCTCAATCTGTAGAAAAAGAAATACATTTATGAAAAAACAATCAATTCACTTCTTTGACAAGGAAATAACGTTTGTGGTGAAAAGCCCCTACCCTATCTGTTTTTTTTTTTAATTTGATACCAATTTTGATTCAACTGTAAATTTTGGTAAGGCACAATAGTTTAGCTGCAAAATGGTGTTGCATTTACAATTCAATGCAAGAAGTTAAAGCAGAGGTATTTTTGTTGAGCAAAGATTTCTTGTAAATATCTCAAAACACATAGAACCATCATTTTTTAACGTCCACCTTACATGCTGGCATGGGTGGGATGGTTTGACAGGGTTCGGCCAGCCAGAGGCCTGCACCAGACTTCTGTGTCAGTTTTGGCAGGGTTTTTACAGCTGGATGCCCTTCCAAATGCCAACCACTTTACAGTGTGGACTGGATGCTTTTTAAGTGGCACCTGCACTGACAGGGTCACCAAGTACCTTGCAAGAAAAAGATATTTTGAGAGGGGAGGGGGCATTAGAAGAGGTGATCTTGTGTCAGATGTTGAAAGAGAGAGAGAGAGAGAGAGAGAAACAAAGATAAAGAACGAGGACAGAAGCAGGTATGCTGCCGCAAACGAGACGCAATGAGATTTAAAACTTTGATACAAACAAAATGTCCCTTAATATTTTAGTTTAAAGAATAAACCATCAAATATTGTTTATAAATAAAAGTAAAATTACAAACACTGATTATACGAGATGAAGGCAAATTCCGACGGAAAGTGGCCTGGATGTCATCATATTCTGGTCCATTTGTGACTGGAACAATTTTCATTAATTCCTCGTCTCCCATTGGTGACCATGTATCAGGGATCAATTCTAGAGTTCAAATAGAAATCAAATATTTCAGAACAACAAAAATAAAATTATGAAACCTTTTTCTGTTGAAAGTCAAAAAAAAAAAAACAGGAATATTTCAATTAATTTTGAGGTTTAGACAAGAAATACTGCCAACCAAAGTGGTGAAAATTAGCCCAGCTTTACCTGCTAGAAATAATAACACAAATGCTTTTAAATCTGATCTCAATGCTGGATGTTCAAGAACCAAATAAAGGGCAGATTTTCAATCCTGAGATCATTCTGATTCCAAAAAGGAATAATATTTATATGTTGAGCAATTGTAGACTGAAGTACAGAGGTCCCAGACGGACAGACAGAATTTCACTTTTATTATAATAGATAAAAAAGAACAAAATGATAAATGAGAATATTTTTATAGTAAAAGTATGCACATACCATCCTTTAGGTTTTGTTTTCTCTTCATTTGAAATTTCCTCCCTTCATGTTGAAAACTCATTTTCTGAAAATCATATTTTCTTTTCTTCCAATTAAGGAATTGTTTTTTCTGTGAGTATGCTTTCTCAAGCTTGGCATTTTCTTTGTCACTAAACATTTGTAGGTATGATGGATTATTTTCATCAAAGTAAGACCATTGTACCATTTCCTTAATCAGAGTTTCCTCGTCAGTTTCTTTGAATTCCATTAATAATGATTGAACAGAGAGTTTAGCATCTTTTACATGACAGTGTCTGCCATAAATTGTAATTGTGTCACTGATAGAAATCTGGATTTTATATGTTCTACTAATATTCCTTAAACTCAGCTCCTGAAAAAAAAAGATCAACAAAATATTTCATAAGAGAGAAAGAGAAAGAGAGAGAGAAAGAGAAAGAGAGAGAGAGAGAGAGAGATAGAGAAAGAGATAGAGAGAGAGAGAGAGAGAGAGAGAGAGAGAGAGATAGAGAGAGAGCACCACCACTGCCACTAACATCTGTTACTAAGAATCACTATAAATGTTTCTCACAATCCTAAATTGACCACCACGTAGAAATACATTTTTCACAGTGGGTTCCACTTCATTTGTTAATTTTCTTTTTGAAGATTTTTGAAGTGCTAATGTGCAAATAAGTGCATATGTACTAACTTGTATTCACATTTACTAATGCTAGGGTGCCCCCCCACCATACCATACACATTTATACACATGAATTTCAAAATCCAACTGAAGAACTAGGAAGGAGTTCAATATGAAAGGAGGACTTCCCCCAAGAGCCAGAGTAGCAAGATTATACTTACTTAGAAAGGAAGGTGGCAGATGGCTAATATGAGCAGAAGACTGTGTGGAGTTAGCTAGGGTAGATATAGTCTCTTATGTAGGTCATAGTGAAGCGAGTTTATTAAGGGCCGCTAGAGTCACAGCAGAACATAGGGAAACCAAAAAGTCAAATGAAGTCAAAGACCAGAAAAAAGAAGAAAGATTATTTGACAGGCAAGAGAAGGCTTTGCATGGTAGACTCCCAAGGATAATTGCAAGAAATAATAATAGTGAGACATAATTATGGTTGAAGAAATGAAGGCTGAAAAGTGAGACAGAAATTTTGTTACAAGCAGCACAAGATCAAGCATTAAGGACTAATTGGATAAAAGCAAAGATAGACAAAAACCATTTAAATTTCCAATGGAGGTTATGCAAATCAAAAGAGGTCTAAGTGTTATTCATATAGTAAGTGAATGTAGCATACTGGCACAGAAAGAATACAAGAAAAGACATGACAACATAGGGAGAATAATCATCCACGGGAAGTTCTGTAGAAAGCTAGGATCTGCCCATACTGCTAAATGGTATGAACATGAACCTAGTAAAGTACTAGGAAGTAAGAGATATAAGATGTTGTGAGACTTGAACATTCAGACTGACAGAGTAATGGAAGCTAGAAGGCTTGGTTTAGTAGTGGTAGATAAAGAGAATAGAAAGTGTAAGATAATTGACTTTACAGTCCCAAATGATGGAAAAATCAATATGAGAGGTACAGGAAAAATAGCAAAGTACCAGGACCTAGCCATTGAATTACAGAGAGTATGGAAAGTGGGGATAAAATGTATCCTAGTAGTCACAGGGGCATTAAAAACTATCCCTAAAGATTTGAACAGATGGACAGAAGAAATAGGCATAAAACCCAGTTTAGTACCACTGCAGAAAACAGTGTTATTAGGGACAGCTAGGGTACTTAGGAGGGTTCTTGGCATCTAAGGTTACTTGTTGTAGCCCAATGTTAGGAATTTTTCTTTTCAACAATCTAATCTGTTGTGCGTATATTAATCATCATCATCGTTTAACGTCCGTTTCCATGCTAGCATGGGTTGGACGATTTGACTGAGGACTGATGAAACCAGATGGCTGCACTAGGCTCCAATCTTGTCTGACAGAGTTTCTACAGCTGGATGCCCTTCCAAACGCCAATCACTCTGAGAGTATAGTGGGTGCTTTTATGTGCCACCGACATGAGGGCCAGTGTGGCGGTGCTGGCAACGACCACGCTCAAAATGGTGTTTCTATGTGCCACCTGCACAGGAGTCAGTCCAGCGGTGCTGGTAACAACCTTGCTCGAATGTTTCGCTCACATGCCACTGGCACAAGTGACAGTAACGTGACGCTGGTAACAATCACGCTCAAATGGTCTTTTCACGTGCCACCGGCACGGAAACCAGACCGCTGCTCTGGCAGTGATCTTGCTCGGATGGTGCTGTTAGCGCTCCACTAGCACAATTATATAAAGATTTGCTCATTGAAATGTAATAGAAACATGGGTATTTTGTTCATCATCCTTAAATAACCCTTATTCAGGGATCTTTTGAGCAGGATGGGCTACTCAAGCTCAAGAAAACTCTAACTGAGCTCCACCTACACGGTCATGTGTTGTTTATCTTGATATAAGATCACCATGTTGTGCACATATGGTTGTGATGCATGTACCTGGTGTACCCTTAGCAGACGGGTAATCATGATAAGTATATTGGGTTTTCTATATTTATACCCTAGCCTCACTTTGATGGCATGTGCTGCACTCTCACTCAATAATAATAATAATAATAATATTTGTACTGACAAACAAGATCGAGTGATCTTTTGCCCTTTTATTCAATGTGTTTTTTTCCCGTCCATGCTGGGAAACCAACAATCTATGAGACTCAATTGTGTTGACATCAACTGCCCACATTTTCAGGAGGTTTCTCTCCATCAAATATTCTTATATCCTTATGCCTCCAATATCGTTGTACAATTGATATTGTCGATGATAGATAAAGAATACACTGTAACAGTGTTATAACAATACAATATAGAAACGGTAACAAATACGTAAGGAACCAACAATCAGTACTTCCAACACACTAACTCAAACTCTAAACTGTATTTGGACTTTGAAGACCAAACTACGAACACCCAACCATGTCAGACCATTACTATTTATACGTAGTGGTCCTGTCTATTCTTGTCACTGGGTCTTGTATTTTTGCCACAACATCTCCTCTTTTGAGATTTCAGGTTCCAAAGAAATAAAGAAATTTTATTTATTATTATTTTTTTAGTATTTTTTTGCTTGGGCCTTATCTCAAGGTGTTCGGTCTGCTTCCATTTTCTCATGCTGGTTCTATGGGACTTCATTACTTTTGGAGCTGGGACATTGAATACATCAAAAGATACTTCCATGGGAATTTCTCTCTTCTTTAGCTGATTTACGTGTCTCTTATATTCCCAGCATGGTGCTTTAATTAGATACATCATACTTCCTATTTATTTGGTTACAAGGCCATCCTTCTAGACTTATTTACCATTTCTGTAGGTTTTAAAATGCCTTTTATCTCCAGCTTCGAAATATTTTGTTGCATTTTTCATATTTCCTTTACATCTTATTTTCTCTGGGAAATAACTTATCAAAATTCGATTTTATTCTTCTTGTAAACATCAATTCTGTGGGTGAGTTTCCTGAATTTGAAATTTGATTGGGGGTTACTCTGTATACCCTTAAGAACCTTGTTAGTGCTTCGTCATTACTTAATTTGTTCCTAGCTTTTCTTAACGCACTTTTGAATGAGCCCACAAACCTTGCTACCTGTCCATTCGACCTCAGGCGGTAGGATGGTGTGAAAATATGCTTTATCACATACATTTTAAAGAAGTTCTTGAATTCATACCCCAAAATTGCTTTCCATTATCAGAAACTAACGTGTCTGGAACATTGTACCATGCAACCAATTCATATGGGAACTTTATAGTTGTCTTAGCAGTTGGTTTATTGCCCCTGCATACCTCTGGCCACTTTGTACAGTTGTCTACCACGATTTGATAGTAAGCACTGTTCTCCAGTCTGGCAAAGTTGATATGTAACCCAGACCGTGGGTTCTCAGTCTCTGGCCATGATTGACATTTCACTGGCAGGGCTTTGGCCATGAGTGTGCAATCTCGATGAGTTCTTGCCAACTATTTGACATCTCGGCCCATAGTTGGCCAACAGACGTAGCTCTTCATCAGAACTTTTGTCCTCGACATTCCCAGGCGTCAGCTGTGGAATTGCTGCAATACACGTTTTTGCAATGTAGTTGGTACTACAGCTCTTTGCAATTGCATCAGAATATCGTCGTGTATTGAGAAACTACTTGACTTTCTATTTTTATTCTGCTTCTTTTTTAAAGCTCCTTCCATTTCTGTAATATATTCATTGTCTACTCATTTCATTCTTATATCCTGTGCAGTTACTGGCAGTTCTTGGATAACGTTAGTCATAATACTTGTAGGCACAGTTACCTCCCCTGATGATAGCTGTCTAAATAGCTTGCCACTAGGTGGCACAGTATGTAACTCTGAGGTTCTGGTACTTAAACCTTCTGCTTTGTCATTGCCACAACAGCATGCAAAGACGTGACCTCCTTTATTGCCTCTGCCCTTGATCGATCAGGCCATCTACCATTTTTATCAATCATTTGCCCTAAGTACTTAATTTGAGGCAAAAAGAATTTGCATTTTTCTTCACTCAAATTGAACCTGTACTCTTTCATTTTCTTCAACACAGCTTTTATACACTCGACATGCTGTTCACGTGAATTACTTTTAATCAATATTTTGTCTAAATAAGGTATTGTAAATTCACAATCGTGTAACATAGCATCCATGATTTGCTGAAACATTGCCAGTGTAACCTTTAATCCAAAAGGTAACCAGGTATATCTGTACAGTCCTCTATGTGCATTTATTGTCAGACGCTTTGAGCATTTGTCATTTTAATCTGTAAATAAGAGTCAGACAGATCCAATTTGGAGAAATTTTTTCCACCATTTAATTTTGCAAAAATGTCCTCCGGAGAATGGAGTAGATGGTGGTATGTCTTCAAGCAGTCTTTTAATCCTGTAGAGAAATCGGCACACAGCCTAATATTATTATTGTTCTTTTTAATGTACAACATGAGTGCCGCCCACTTAGAGTAATCCACCTTTTAGAGGATTCCACTCTTTTCCAGTCTGTCTACCTCTTCATTTAGGATTTTAATTGCTGCAGATGATACTTTTCTGTTAGATTTAAATATAGGCACAGCATTTTAACTCATTTGAAAAAGGGATTTGGTCTTTTTATATTGACCTATGTCCACTGATAGTACTTGGGGAAACATCTTTTTCAAGTTTCTCTTCAATTCCTCAGACAATTTATTTTTAACAGGACAACCAGTTACGTTTTTGCAGTAGAGACTTATGGGGAGGTGCCATAAGTCAAATAACTCCAACCAATCTTTACCAAACTGATTGATTGTATTCTCCACAATGAATATTTTTGCTTTGCATCTTTCTCTTTCAAATGTGATGTCTGTACACATTTCACCCATGAAATGTAGTTTATCGTTCATTTACTCAACCTCAGTTTCCCAATTTTTTCTCCATGTATCCGCATTAATGATTGAAATATCCCTACCCGTATCCAGCTGTAGTTTAATGTTTATTTTTGCGTGTATGAATTTTCTTGTTTTTGTGTTGCATTCACTTTCTGCTGAAAGCACCTTAGAACATTTTGCATTTGACCCTCGTAACCTTGTCCTACAGTGAGAGCTCTTGTAACCAAGTTTCTGACACCTGTAGCATTATTGGTTTTTAAACGGACACTCTTTTCTAAAGTGTAGGCCTCCACATCTGTTACATGGATAGAGGCCCGGCACTCTTTTTTGCTTGTACTTTCCGGGTTGACACATCTGTATTTTTGCAGAATCTTTTTCTTGAATTTTTTTCATGCAGTGCTTCAGGTTTACCATTATTTGACATTCTTCTGTAATGGTCTGTAGACTTAAGTCTTGGTTCGCTTGTTCCATTTTTGAGAATATCCTTGCCTGAATTCCTCTATCTTCATTTGCCATAAGGCTTTCTATGAAGATAAGGGATTTAAACATATCCTGAGTTTGCCATGATGTCTGGTGTAAACGAACTTACCGAATTTTCAGACTTCCTTGACTGTAACTCAATTAACTGTTGTTGTAATATTTGCTTCTGTAACTCCTGTAGTAGTTGTTCCTGTTGCTTCTCTTGAAGCCGTATTACTGCAGCTAATAGGTTCTCCATAGTTTAACATTTTGTATCACACACAAAATGTCAAATAACCTCTGTGAGCTTTGAAAAATCCTCGTTGCTAGATATTCTATCCTTATGCCTCTAATATCGCTGTATGGTTGATATTGTTGAAGATAGATAAAGACTACACTGCAACAGTGTTATAACAATACAAAATAGAAACAGCAGCAGTAAAAAAGACACAACAAACCAACAATCAATATTTCCAATAAACCAACTCAAACTTTAAACTGTACTTGGACTTCAAAGACCAAACTATGAACTCCTGACTACGTCAGACAGCTTCTATTTATATGAAGTGGTGCCATCTACTCTTGTCAGGGGTGTCGTACTCTCACCACAACAAATATATATGTGCTTTAGGACTCTGGTTGAGACTTGGTCAGAAAATGAAAATAAAATGCAATTTAATCAGAAAATGATAACAATAATAATTAAATAAATAAATATAATCCCTGTATTATTGTGGAGAACTTACTCGAGATTCTGTTAAATCCATATCAAATGGTATTTTCTCAGTTGTTAATAGAGAATGGTACACTTCTTTAACAGTTTCTATAGCATTATCAAGATTTTTGTTTTTAGTAAAGAATTTCAATGTGACGCCAACATCTTGTTGACCATCAGAGACATTATCTTCTATTTCTTCATCTTTATCATCTGAAATAAAAGAAATATTCATTTTGTCAATAAAAAATAACCAAACAACCAGCAGAAGATTTCTTATGTTGCAGCTTCAAGATTAAATATTAATTCTAGTCTTTTCTGTTTAGTGAAGAGCTATCATTTCCTGAAATAATGAAGTTAATCTGAAAAAGACTATCACCTTATCCCTGTGGGGAGTGATGTGAACTGCTCTTTAATTATTGCTATATATTACTGTCTAGTACATGTTTCCAATACGACTATTTCAGCCCAGTGCTACCATCCTGGGACTCTGTGTAGTGAATGATATCAAGTGTTGTTAAAATTATTTCTTCTTCGTTTGTATTCAAGTTTAAAATCTGTTTAATTCATCATCATCATCATTACTACCATAATCATCATTTGAAGTCCAATGTCCATGCTGGCATGGATTAAATAGTTTGACCAGGGTTGGTAAACTGAGGGGCTGCACCAGACTCCGGTCTGATCTGGAATGGTTTCTACGGCTGGATGCCCTTCTTAATAGCCCTGAAACGAAGTAAAAGTGACCCTGGCAACATTTGAACTCAGAATTGCCCTGAGAATTATGCTCAGTGTGCTAACGATTCTGCGAGCTCACCACCTTAATAACATTCCTTTCTACTATAAGCACAAGGCCTGAAATTTTGGGGGAGGGGGCCAGTCGATTAAATCGACCCCAGTATGCAGTTGGTACTTAATTTCTTGACTCCGTAAAGATGAAAGGCAAAGTCAACCTTGGCAGAATTTGAACTCAGAGCGTAACGACAGGCAAAGTACTATTAAGCATTTCGTGCAGCTTGCAACCTTAACAATAATAATAATGTTTTCTACTATAGGCACGGGGCCTGAAATTTGGGGGAGTGGGGATAGTGAATTACTTCAGCCCCAATGTTTCACTGCTACTTAATTTATTGACTCTGAAAGGATGAAAGGCAATGTCGACCTTGACGGAATTTGAACTCAGAATGTAGCGGCAGATGAAATACAGCTAAGCATTTCGTGCAGAGTGCTAATGGTTCTGCCAGCTCCCTGCCTTAATAATAATTACAATGATATTAATAATAATGATAATGTGATCATGTACATTGTTTTGTCTTGGTATAAAAGATGGGTCACAGCAAATATCCCTATCAAAACCACAGATTTGCTTGTCAGTTGTTTGACCTTAACCAGCTGAGCATGTCCCTTGGTGGCTGATGATATGTGCATCTCTGATCACGAGCAGAAATAGTGGGGGTGCATCATAGCCATGTGTTGAGAGGAATTCTTTGGGGTTTGAATAATTCACCCCTGGAGACATGGGTGTTTCATTCAACATCCTTAAATAACCCTTATTCAGGGACCTTTTCAGTGGGATGGGCTACTCAGACTGACGAAAATTCTAACTGGGCCCCATCTGATAGGCCATGCACTGTTTATTTTGATATGAGATCACCATGTAGCACACAAATGGTTGGGATGCATGAGCCTGGTGTACCCTTATCAGCTGAGTATACTGGTCTTCGTATATTTGTACCCCTGTGTCACTTTGATGGCATGTGCTGCTCTCTCATTCAATAATAATAATAATAATAATAATAATAATAACAATAAAAATAATAGATGATGATGATGATGATGAGAGAAAATGTCGCTAGTTTCTTCCTAAATAATATTTAATATAAGAAAAAAACGAAAGAATTTACCTGAAAATAAATCTAATACATCTGAGCCATCTGCTGACATTTGTTGGAAATATTCTTGAAATTTCTGTTAAAGGTAAGCAAATAATTCATTATCACTCAATCAAAAATTAATTAATCTTTGTTAATTACAA
This sequence comes from Octopus bimaculoides, assembly GCF_046866305.1. NCBI lineage: Eukaryota > Metazoa > Mollusca > Cephalopoda > Octopoda > Octopodidae > Octopus > Octopus bimaculoides. The sequence continues at coordinate 202,159,914 of NC_142928.1, forward strand.
TGCAATGTTTTAATTCAATGCTTCTATCACAAATATTGTTTTAAATTAATATTTCCATTTATTGTATTATAGAATAACTTCCTATGAGGAACGGGCTTTTGAATATTCTGTAGTTTGGTGAGGAATTTTTACTTACAGAATTAAAAGAAATGAAATTTGCTTGTTTAAGTGACTGTAAAAAATAATTCATGGAATTGAAATTGGTATCAAGATTCCATGTTGTGTCCAAACACCAGCTTAATAATGGCAAACCTATTTAACTTAATTCTTCATTATTTTCAAAACTGATTAAAACAAAAGAAGAATATTTCTGTTGCAAAAAGACTGGCTTTGAGTAAATTTCAGTGAATTACTGGTATGTCAACAGTGCTTTACTTCAATGCTATATATACTGTCCTACAGAGTATATCTGCAGATGTGTACCCAAAACTGTTGGGTATAGATAAAAGGGGAAAGAAGAAAAGGAACTGGTCCAACCAAACAATCTTTGTCTGTCCCCAACACATATTGTATACACAAAGTGTTTATATAACGCTCAGTTTATATACAGCTTGCTTACATCTCTCTATGCGTAGACAATACAGTTTATAGAGACATGACGTTTACATTACTATAAAAATATATATACAGATATTGTATATATAGACAAGACATTTACATTAGTCTGTACACAACAGATCTTGTACATCTATTATATAGATATGAGTGTATGTGGTTCTGTATGTGTGGTTAGCCCCGAAAGGCTCTGAAACGATGTATCCTCAAGAGAAAACGAATTTGGTATTCAAAATCTGAATCCCAATAAAGGGTCATCCATAAATGATAATATAAAATTATAATTTTTAACGAGAACCCAACTACAAATTTCTTTCTATTTGTTACCATGAATTATTTACCTGTCTGTCTCTCTCTACGTATATATATATATATATATATATATATATATATATATATATATATATATATATATATATATATATATATATATATATATATATATATATATATATATGTTATCTCTCATTTTGTTTAAAACAATGTCTTCTAAAGTTTGCTTCCATTATATCACAGCTTCTATGCACAAATCCTGTTTTCTGATTACTGTTCTGACCTCATCTGCAGAATTCATATTTTTTACATCCAAATCATTTTTGAAGACTGCAGAATGAATGATAATCAGATGGGGCAATGTGTGACGAATATATGGTGGGTGGGACATCGTTTCCCATTCAAACTGCTCCAGCCTCTGGAATATCATTCTTGCTGTATGTGGCCAAGCATTATCCTGATGGAAGAACACCTTTCGTCTTGAAACCAAAGATGGCCGTTTTTCTTCTAGCGCTGACTTAAACCGCTCTAGCTGCTCACAGTAGATCTCCTTTGTTATTGTTTGGTTTGGGTTTAACCCTTTAGCATTTAAACCGGTCATATCCGGCCAAAAGTATTCTGCCTATTCTATGTTCAAACTGACCAGATCTAGTCTTTCACACCAACCTTACAATAAAATTTTAAAGATTAACAGCTACCTCATCAAAATCTCATAGCTACAAGATAATGCATGATTAGTTCAAAACAATCATCATCATCATCATCGTTTAACGTCCGCTTTCCATGCTAGCATGGGTTGGACGATTTGACTGAGGACTGGTGAAACCGGATGGCAACACCAGGCTCCAATCTGATTTGGCAGAGTTTCTACAGCTGGATGCCCTTCCTAACGCCAACCACTCAGAGAGTGTAGTGGGTGCTTTTACATGTCACCTGCACGAAAACGGCCATGCTCGAAATGGTGTCTTTTATGTGCCACCTGCACAAGCCAGTCCAGGGGCACTGGCAACGATCTCGCTCGAAAATCCTACGGGAGCCAGTCAGGCGGTACTGGCAACGGCCACGCTCAAAATGGTGCATCTCATGTGCCACCCGCACAAGAATCAGTCCAGGGGCACTGGCAACGATCTTACTTGGCTTGCCGGGTCGTGGATAAAAAAGCATTAATTATGGCAGAATAATGTGAACACTAAAGGGTTAAAAGTTCAAAGTGAACTGAACCTTTCATATCTCACCAAACTGATAACAACACCTTATATGGGTGAAGACCTTCTTTCTCCTGGGGTGTCAGTCTTTCTCCTTTCCCTACCACTGTCTTCAGTACTTGACATTTTTATAGAGAACCCATTTCTTGTCACCAGTCACTGTTCGGTCCAAAAAAGGTTTATTCATGAGACGTGACAGCAAAGAAGGGCACACATTCACTCTCTGGGCATAATTAGACTCAGAAAGTTTGTGAGGAAATCATTGACACAATTTGCTGTTTGTTGACTTGTCTGATGGCATGCAGGTGTCGAAAGATCAAATCCAAGTTTCTCTGTTAGTTCCTCAACAGCTATGAGCTCTACAGGTCTTCCAGAATGAGGGTCGTCTTCTAGGCTGTAGTTTCTGACTCAGAATTTCTGGAACCACAGTTGACACTGGCTTACACTTATTGTCCGATCCCCATTTACTGCATTAATATTCCTCACACATTCCATTGTGTTGTTTCCTTTATTGAACTCTTAATGCAAAATATGCCAAATATGCTCCTTTGTCACTTCCATTGTAGCTTTGAAAAAATAACTGTTAAAATTGAACTGCACTCTTCAAAACTTGAATTAAGAATAATTAAAAGGTAAAATTACTACCTGCTTTAATAGCAAGTTGATGCAGGTAGTTTATCCCATCCCCCTCTGACTTTCAGTTCATGCAATGGAAAAAATCACATTATTTATGGAAAAGAAATGTGTCCGCATGGATGATGGCTCACTTGCATTTAATGATGCTGCAAAGAGAGAGAGACTTGGAGACGCCACTATGAAAGGTTGCCAAATGAAGAAAATGAATGGGAGAAAGAGAGTCTGCCAAATGTCGACCCAACAGAGGGACCAGCTATCTAAATTGACAGTACCTTGGTAGAAAGAGCAATTAAGGGTGGGCAAAGTTCATAGAGCTCTTACTTCTGCTAGTGACAAAGGGCCTCTCACTCAGAGTAAAAGACAGACTATATGACGCATGTTTATGAACAGCCATGCTACATGGCAGTGAAACATGGGCGGTGACTGCTGAGGACATGTGTAAGCTCACAAGAAACGAAGCCAGAATGCTCCGATGGATGTGTAATGTAAGTGTGCATACTCGACAGAGTGTAAGTACCTTGAGAGAAAAGTTGAACCTAAGAAGCATCAGTTGTGGTGTGCAAGAGAGACGATTGCATTGGTATGGACATGTGGCAAGAATGGATGAGGATAGCTGTGTGAAAAAGTGCCACACCCTAGTGGTTGAGGAAACCTGTGGAAGAGGTAGACCTAGGAACACCTGGGATGAGGTGGTGAAACACGACCTTCGAACTTTAGGCCTCACCAAGGCAATGGCCAGTGACCGGGACCTTTGGAAATATGCAGTACATGAGAAGACCCAGCAAGGCAAGTGAGAGCATAATCTATGACCTCTGCCAGAAGTGTAGCCAGCTCACTTATTCGTATTTTTACTTCATTAGACACTAATCTCTGCTTGCGAAGACCTGTTGGGGCAAGTGAATTTGAAATTGAAATCGAACCAAATTCGACGAATGGCACCCATACCAACCTCTCCTTCATTGGACACTAAACTCTGCTTGCGAAGATCTGTTGAGGCAAGTGAAATCGAAATCATAATTGAACCATATTCGATGACTGGCACCTGTGCCGGTGGAGCACTAACAGCACTGTCCGAGCATGATCATTGCCAGAGCAGCTGTCTGGCTTCTGCACTAGTGGCATGTAAAAAGCACGATTTGAGCGCGATTGTTACCAGCGTCGCCTTACTGGCACTTGTGCCAGTAGCACATTAGAAAATCATTCGAGTGAGGTCATTGCCAGTGCCGCTGGACTGGCTCCTATGCAGGTGGCACGTAAAAAACCCTCACTACACTCTCAGAGTGGTTGGTGTTAGGAAGGGCATCCAGCTGTAGAAACTCTGCGGACGTTAAATGATGATGATGATGAAGACAGGGAAAGCCCCGGCCCATCAGGAATCACTGCAGAGGTGCTTACAATATCTGGCGGTGTCGGCTATAGTCTAGTTACCCGTATAGTCAATCAGGTGATACACGAAAGAGTCATACCCAATGACTGGTGTAGCAGCACCATAGTCAACTGCTACAAAGGTAAAGGTGACGCTTTAGATACAAATAATTACAGAGGTATCAAGTTGTTGGATCAGGTAATGAAGGTCATGGAAAGGGTCATAGCCCAACTAATTAGGGAGAGAGTCAGTTTAGATGAGATGCAGTTTGGGTTCGTGCCAGGGAAAAGCACCACTGATGCTATATTTCTGGTAAGACAGCTGCAGGAGAAATAACTAGCCAAAGATAAACTTTTGTACTTGGCTTTCGTTGACATGGAGAAAGCCTTTGACAGGATCCCCCGATCCCTTATCTGGTGTTCAATGTGGAAACAAGGGATAGATGAGTGGTTAGTGAGAGCTGTACAAGCCATGTACAGGGATGCTGTAAAGTGAGGGATGATAACGAATATAGTGAAAAATTCCGAGTAGGGGTAGGGGTTCACCAAGGATCAGTCCTTAGCTCCCTCTTATTCATCATAGTCCTCCAGACAATAACAGAGGAATTCAAGACATGATGCCCCCTGGGATATCCTCTATGCTGATGACCTTGATCTAATAGCTGAGTTACTATCAGAACTAGAGGAGAAGTTTCAGATGTGGATGCAAGGTCTAGAATCGAAGGGCCTTAGAGTCAATCGAGCAAAAACCAAGGTCTTAATAAGTAGGAAGGCAGATAAATCACAAATCCATTCAGGTAGATGCCTTGCTTGATCTGTAGAAAAGGCATCGGTAGAAATTCCATAAGATGTGCCCAGTGCAAGCTATGGACTTATAAGATGTGCAGCAATATCAAAGGGAGGCTAACTGGGAAGATAGTTTTTGTGTGTGCCAAATGCAGAGGGGTGATAAACACTGGAAATGTGCAGAAAACAGCTTCCGTCACATGCCAGGGGGAAAAACTAGAAGCAGTTAGTAGCTTCTGTTACCTAGGTGACTAAGCCAGCATTAGGGGTGGATGCTCTGAGAGCATAGCTGCTAGAATAAGAATAGCCTGGGCAAAGTGCAGAGAGGTCCAACTGCTGCAGGTAACAAAGGGCCTCTCGCTCAGAGTGAAAAGTAGACTGAATGACGCATGTGTACGAACAGCCATGTTACACAGCATTGAAAATATGGGCTATGACAGATGAGGACATGCGTAAGCTTGCACGAAATAAAGCTAGTATGCTCCACTGAACGTGTAATGTCAGTGTGCATACACAACAGAGTGTAAGCGCCCTGAGAGAAAAGTTGGACATAAGAAGTATCAGATGTGATGTGCAAGAGAGACAACTGCGCTGGTATGGTCATGTGTTGGATATGGATGAGGACAGCTGTGTGAAAAAGTGTCACACCCTAACAGTGGAGGGAACCTGTGGAAGAGGTAAACCCAGGAAGACCTGGGATGAGGTGGTGAAGCATGACCATGAAATGTTGGGCGTCACAGAGGCGATGACAAACAACTGAGACCTTTGGAGATATGCTGTACTTGAGAAGACACGGCAAGCCAAGTGAGACCATAACCATGGCCTATGCCAGTGTAGCATAACCAGTCCATCTGAGAGTACCTTTCAATCATTGGGCAATAAATTGCGCTTGAGGAGTAAAAAGCACCATTCAAGCATGGATGATGCCAGTGCCACCTGACTGGCCCCCATGCTGGTGACACATGAAAAGCACCCACTACACACTCAAAGTGGTTGTCATTAGGAAAGGCATCCAGCTACAGAAACCTTGCTAGATCAGGTTGGAGCCTGGTGCACCCTTCTGGCTTGCCAGTCCTCAGTGGAACCGTCCAACCCATGCCAGCATGGAAAGCAGACATTAAACATTGATGATGATATTCCACCCATCTCTGCTATTGATGCTCAACACAGAATAGGGTTTGCTGACCCCTGTTACTTTATTGAACTCTTGACCTTATCAGATTTTATATTTTGGAGATTTCCACACTCAGGCAGGGGGTTAAGTTCCACTCAGTTACATTGATGTTATTGGAAAAGACACAGAACAAGAAATGGAGGGAAAGGGGGAGGGGGGACAGAGATTAATGGTGTGGCATTGTGAAACGTGTCTTGATTGTGGCAGCTTGGAAGAGGAGGAGGAAGACAGACATCATTGACTTCAAATCTGCTGAGTCAGAATGGACTCGGGGTTAAACAAGAACAATAAAATCAGCAGCCAGACTGCAAAGAAGACCTTCAGTGTTACTGATTCTTGTAGAGTTGGTTTTGGATACAAGAGGAACAACAACAACAACAAGCAAAACATTGTTAGCTTCAAATGTTGCAATGGAATATTTCAGAAGCAAGAATTTGGTGATGGGAAATGGTAAAATGAAAGGATAAAGCACAACAAGACATAATGAACAGCATGCCAACCTTAGTATTAAAGGTAGCATGAACGAAAGGTACCCAGGACATGCTGTGAAGTGGTTGGCATTAGGAATGGCATCCAGCCATAGAAACCATGCCAAAGCAGACACTGGGGTTTAAGTTAGTCTTGTGGCTCTTTGGAGCCAGTCAAACTGTTGTGCCCATTCCAATATGGAATGAGGGCTGTAAATGAGGACCACTTCTATTTCCTTTGTTTATGGCAGAATATAATTTTTTGGTAAATTCCAAGAATATCAATATAATACAACAAACAACAAATACATCCACCAACCTTCAGAATTTCTGTGTCTTGAGGATAAACCACAAAGTTTACAACTTTGATCTGGCTTGAATTTAAATCTGAGTAGTTTCTCACTGCTTCATACATTGTTCTGGGTAGAATTTCAATGGGGTACTTCAATACCCCGGCCCCTAATATAGGAAATGCAAGGCTTTTTGCTTCCAATATCTCAGCAGTGAGTAGACAGATGGTTATTATTTGAGTCAAGTTTGCCAGAGTCTAAAAAAATAATTGTTTTGGTAATTGATAATGAACATTTTATTACAGGAAGGAATCATTAAGTTGTAATTAATATATTCTTTGATTAACACATTCCACACAGAATTTGTTGTTTCAAACAGAAATGTTTTACAGATTCGAATAGCATTAAACAACTTCTAGTGATTATTGGATTAACAGATCATGTGGTCATTGGATTAACACAGATCATGTGATAGCAGGAAGTCTGACCAAGTGAAGACATGGATGCCATGAATGAAAAGAGTAATGTTCTAAGATTTGGTGTAATTCAAGTGGAATTTTGTAATTAACAAAAAACAATAATAGGGAAGAGGAGAGATTAATTATTATTTACAAGAGGGAAATCTGGGTGAGAACATACTGTAAGAATCAACAAAACAACCCACAAGGCAGGGCATCACAGACACAAAAGACTCTACACTGCACAGAAGAGACTATAGCTTAGTTGAAATGTTCAGGGAATATCTAGAATAGAGTCTACATCAATTTCAAACAACCAGAATCCTTGCTCTGGAAACTGTACAGAATACCACAAGTCCAGACTGTCAAACCATGGCCCATACTGTACATCACTGGACATCAAAGTACATGCTACTGTCTGGAAGCAGACGGAGGTGTTGTATGACTGGAAAAACAGATCTGTGGATTGTGCATAGTTTTATGGACAATTCCATTTGTGCCACAGTGATACTGGATCAATGATAACCAAGGGTTGTACAACAACTTTCAATAAATCAATGTCATATGATTGATACTCACTAAATGAGAAGAATTTTCATCCCAGGAAGGTAATACCAGATGAAATACATTCTTACAGTTGAGGTTATATCCTTTAGTGATGGCTATTTCAGATGTAGAAATACCTCGAGGATATTTCTGGGTACATTCAACTTGCATCTGAGGACCAGCGGCATTGAGAATAGATTTGGAGATAGAACCATTGTTAAGCTGAAGATTTCTAGTGGTGCTGTTAACGATGACATCAACCTAGAAATGTAATTTATGGTAAACAAGTAAGGAACATTCCATGGAGAGAAGATGGATACATTGTTGCAGTTGATATTGTTGTTAAGAAAGGCTCTACAGAATGGTTGTAGTAAGTTGGAGGTTGTTAAAATTAACAAAAGATACACTCAAGATATCAGATGTGAAGGAAATAGAATGTTTGAGTTAGACTGAGAAAATGATTTAATTAACTCTAATGATTCCTTATTTGGAAATGAAATAACAAGTAAATATAAGTTACATGAATCTATTTACTCACAGATGCATTATAAATTGAGTCAATCCTTAGGTTTATTTCGATGCCATCATATTCTCCAGATGTCACATTAGTTCTGGGTGTCATAGAGGATGATTCCTGTTGTGGACCAAGAAGGGATGTGTTTGATGATGTGGTTTCTGAAAATAAACAATTAGACATTCTTCTCACTCTTAAAAGAACCATTTTATTCCACATAAATAGTAACGATATTCCTTTCTGAAAATATGATTTAGCAAAAGAATACATGCTAACTTGTAGTCACATCTTCCCCATCTTTTATATGGTGACAAGGCTATATAACAGTATTTCCATTTATTTCTTCCACCACATGGACTAAAAATACATTGAAGAACATACTTGAAACTTTCAAAATCTGAAAACAGTGAAACTCGTTAGTGAAATGTGATCTTCACCCTCCTATAAAACTTGTTTGCTTAAAACATTTATTAAAACATGCTTCAGATGGTGTAGATTCCAATAAGTTGGGAATTTGCTGTGAAAAAAATGTTTTTGAGGGAGTGGAGAGAGGAGTTTCAGAAAATTCACACAAATCAAATTTGTTTCCTCATAACTTTTGGGAAGATGGTTATTTTTGATTGAAAATTTCCACAAATACCTTTAGGAGTGTGTATATTACGATAAAAATGGAATTTAATATGAAAATAAAAATTGGTGAGATAGCAGACATAAATACTGATGCATGTCAGATGTTTGTTTTGAAACATTTTTTACAGAACAAATTCCAATAGAATTGGAATTTATATTATCTGAAGCATATTTATAGAAAATCTCATTAAGAAATGATATGCTTTTCTTTAAAATTTAAGGAAAGACATTCCTTGGGACACACAGGTATAGGTATGGTGCAGGTAATGCTCAGGCCAGTTGCTGTATATCATTGCACATGTGTGACCAGAAGTCCATAATAAACATGTAGTCTTTAAAATTTTAATCAAAGATATATAAATGGTGCAGTTTAAAACCTTTCTTATAATTTGTTTTTTCAAGTATATATATCACTCATATGGCAGTGTTGTCTGCTTCACACAATTTACATGCTTACCACATCACATGACTCAGGCTGATGGTCATGTGATAAGTAATTTCTAACAGGGTAACCTGTTCAATGCAAGAAACTTGGTTATTCAGTTGAAGAAGGCTTCCAGAGATAAATGACCTCTCGTAAAAACAACTTGGTTCAACATTATTGGACATAAGAAAATAAAACACTTATTTCTACAAATTTCTCTTTAAAGAATCATTAGTAGAAAATGTAAATCATCATCATTATTTAACGTCCACTTTCCATGCTGGCATGGGTTGGACGGTTTGACTGAAACTGATAAGCTGGAGAGCTGCACCAGGTTCCAGTCAGATTTGGCACAGTTTCTACAGCTGGATGCCTTTCCATATGCCAACCACTCCAAGAGTGAAATGGGTGCTGTTTACATGACACCAGCATCGTCCACAACTACGATTTCAATTAACCTGATGAGTCTTCTCAAGTCTGGTAAATTGCCAGAGGTCTCAGAAACGTATCACCTCTGTGTGGCCCGACGTTTGAAAGGTACTTTTTATGTGACACTGGTATCGGACACAACTACAATTTCGGTTGGCTTGATGGGTCTTCTTAAGCACAGAATATTGCCCAAAGGTCTCAGTCGCTAGCCATTGCCTTCATCAGGCCCAATGTTTGAAGATCATGCTTCACCACTTCATCCTATGTCTATCTTTTGTCTATCTCTTCCACACGTCCCCTCGACAGAGATCAGCACTTTTTTACACAGTGCACTCTTCTCTCTTGCACACAACATCTGATGCTTCTTGTGCACCATTTTGCTCTCAAGATGCTTACACTCTGTCACACATGCACACTGACATTTCACATCCACTGAAGCAGACTACCTTTATTTCTTTCAAACCTTCTCATGTTCTCTGCAGTCACAGCCCATGTTTCACTGTCATATAGCATGGCTGTTTGCACACAGGTATCATAGAGTCTACCTTTCACTTTGAGGGAGAGGCCCTTTATTACCAACAGAGGTAAAAGCTCTCTGAACTTTGCCCAACCTAATCTTATTCTTGCAGCTATGCTCTTGGAGCATCCACCTCCACTGCTAATTTGTTCACCCAGATAGCAGAAGCAGTCAACTACTTCTAGGTATCCCTCACAGGCATTTGATGGAGTTTATTTTCTGTACATTTCTATTTCTGTTTATTGTCCCTATACATCTGCCACACACAACAACTATCTTCCCAGTTAACCTTCCTTTGATATTGCTGCACCTCTTATGTGTCCATAGCTTGCACCAGTTACATCTTATGGAACTTCTACCTACACCTTTTCTGCAGATCAAGCAGGGCCATCTACCTGAAGGGATTTATGATTTCTCAACCTTCCTACTTACTAAGACTTTGGTTTTTTTCTAGATAAACTCAAAGGCCCTTTGATTCTGGACCTTGCTTCCACACCTGAAACTTCTCTACTTCTGGTAGTGATTCTGCTATGAGGGCCAGGTTATCAGCTTGGAGGAGCTCCCAGGGGCATTCTGTGTTGAATTCCTCTGTTCACTTATTGAAAATGCCTTTTTTTTCTGTTTTGAACAATTTATGACTTCATATTAATTAGAATATGAACAATAGTCATGTTTACAATGGATCAGATAAATAATTATAATTATCCTTTGTTATTTATACAAGACAGGATTCACAGAGTGAGACAAGAGTATTTTACCAACACCAATACATTAAACATCATCATCATCATCATCCTTGTTTTAGCATCCATTGTTCCCTGCTTGCATGGGTCAGGTTAGTTTATTGAGGCAGACTCTCTATAGCTGGATGCTCTTCCTGATGCTGAACCTCACCTGTTTCCAAGCAAAGGTAACATTTCCCCATGGCCAGACGTGGTTTCCACAGAAGACACGAAACAAACAACCTCACTTGTATGCTGGGGATGCTCGTTTACAGCCATCACATGATGTCAAGACAAGAATACAAACACACACACAATACAAATATGAGGGGCCCTTGTATCAGTTTCCATCCCCCAAACCAGTTGGCAAGGCGTTGGTCAGCTCAGGGCCATATTAGAAGAGATTTGCTTGAGTTGCCTTACGTTGGGAATCAACATGGTTAGAAATGAAGCCTTTTAACCACAAATCCATGGCTCTACCCATAAACCAATAATAGGAATCAGATAAAGGTTGACTGAAGGAGGAAAAATCTTAATTAACACCTGAAAGAGACCATTTAAATTTTCACTAAAATATCAAACAAGTCCTACCTCTGCGTTCACTGATTCCAAACACCTTTTCTAGATGATGCTTAAAAGCTCTGATTACTTCCTTCCGTACATCAATCAAACAAATATGTTTTATTTTAGAATTTGAGTGAGTATCAAGATAATACTGTATAGTATCTACTATACATTCGGTTCCTTTTTCTATGGGTATACCAAAAATACCTGTTATAAATATAAAGTATACAACATATTTAATCCAACAAATGTTCTTGTTCAAAATATATATAATTCACCTGTGATATAATTTCAGTAATTTATCAGCTGCAATACCAAGAAACAATACAATTCCATCATTTAGAAGAAGATTCTTTAATAGACAGAGGGGAACTTTCTAGGTGCAATACCATGGCCATTGATGACCGAGGGGCTCTTTACCCCCATTATTATACAATGGTATTTAATAAGATCTAACTTTGTCTCTCTCTTGTTGAACACATTTCTTTTCTTTGCTGTTTGTTCAGTTAAATAATAATAATAATAATAATCGTTTTAATGTCTCCTTTTCTGTGCTTCAGGTGGAATTGGTTGAGGCAAATTTTCTATGCCTAGATGACCTTCCTATCACCAATCCTCACCAAGGAAGCTAATATTGCCCCATGGCCAGACATGTTTTTATTATTATGATGGTAATCCTTGTTTACAAATATCATGTGATTAAAAGACAAAGGGATACTAACACAGTCACATACACATGTATACTATATATATATATATATATATATATATATATATATATATATATATATATATATATATATATGAGTCTGTTGAAGTCTGTCATACCAGCCATGATGAAATGCCACAAGTTATAGAAAATACGTAATCGCCTTTATATATTTAATCCTTTATATTGAACACTCAATATTTCATCTATTCAATAAGACATATTCCATATATTCAATAAGACATTCAATACTTTATTTCATTGTACCATCCATTTTTATATTATATATTGTATATTCAATATTCTATATCCCACATTAATTTTACAAGAATATAAATAAAACATAAAAAACAGAGTTGTAACTCTTTTAAACAAAATAATATATATATATATATATATATATATATATATATATATATATATATATATATATATATATACATATATATATATATACATATATATATATACATATACATATATATATATATACATATATATATATATACATATATATATATATATACATATATATATATATATACATATATATATATATATACATATATATATATATACATATATATACATATATATAATATGTGACAATTAGTTGGTTGTCATAATAAGACTCAGAGTTTCGGATGTCAGGGTTGAAATCTGCTCCAGGATCTGATCAGTTATTAAGACAAAACAAAAATCGCTATGAAAAGACCTGTTGAATAAAGGAAAATTACTCCAATAAGTGTGGGGAAAGTAAAACTTTGTTCACTGAATCTGCATGTGCACACATGTATATATCTATATACATACATGTGTGCGTGCACACACACACACACACACGTGTGTTTATATATATATATATATAGTGAGAATTTACAAAAAAGATGAAGACAGATGTGTAAACAACAAACAGATGTATTAGTTTAACGCTTGGGAAGGGAGAAAGTCTTTAATGTTTTGAGCCTACGCTCAGAAAGAAACACAGAAATAAACAGGGAGAGAAAATAAAAAAATGTTGGCTAGTGATCTATTATGGCGAATGCTGGACAGAGGGGTCACACAGGAAAGCTAGGAAGAAGGGGAAATGATAAAGTAGTTGTGATACCAAAGTTAAAGTGCGCATGCGTGTGTGTGCGAGAGCATGAATGTTTATGTGGATGAAGGCTGGTGACCTTAAGGTGTGCATGTGAAGGTGTGTGGATGGTGGTGTGGGTGCTGGGGAGTGTTCAGTGCTAGTGTGTGCAGGGTGTTATGATGTGGTGGGGGGAACAAGGGTTGGGTATATGGGAGTGGGATGTAAGGGATGGGATGGGATGTATAGGGATGGTGGAGTTGGATTGTATAGGGGTGCGGTGATGAGGAATGGGGTGACGATGAAGGGAGAGGGGGAAGGGAGAAGGTGGGTAGGAGTGAAGAGCAAGAGAGGAGAGGTGGGTGGGTGGGTGGGAGTAAGTAGGTATGAGAGGAAGGGAGGAGGAGTGTTTGAGGAAGAGGGGAGGAGAGTTGAACCCATGTGGTGCAAAAGAGCGAAGAGAGAAGATTAATCCCTGTTCACGGCAAAGACGGGAGTCTGGATGGCCCCTGTGCAAGGACAATCCCAACACAGACAGGTGTTGTAAAAAATGACCGGTAGAGTGGAAATGGTATGTGACCGGGGTGCCGTTGCTGAGTCTGATGTCTCAGAGGTGTTCCGTGAACCAGTCAGCCAAGTGGCGTCCCATTTGACCAATGTACAAAGAAGGACAGAGAGAGGAGGAGATGCAGTAGATGACATTGCTAGAAGTGCAGGTGAAGGAGTCAGTGATATGATAGGGTCGATGATGAGTGCCTGTGAGGGGGGGAGGTGTTGGAGAGGTAAGGGCAAGTGTGGCAGCATGGGCAGGAGCAGGGGAACAAGCTGAGTTGGAAGGTTGGGTTAGGGAAGAGGCTGTGGACCAAGAGGTCTCGTAGGTTGTGGGCTTGTTTGAAGGAGTGGAAGATGTGCGAAGTGGAGGGTCAGACTGGAGTCGCCAGAAGGCTCGTCGAATGGTGTGTTGGAGAGGTAGGGTGGTGGGGTGGTAGATGAGGGTAAACAGGAGACGGCAGGGGAGAGAGCAGAAGCACGGTCCACGGAATGTGCTCTGACAAGGGTGGTGTAGATAGTGGTTAGGGGATATCCACGTAGGATGAAGTGGCGAGCCATGAGTCTCAAACTCATGGTCGTCACTGCAAAGTCTGCGTAGACAGAGGAATTGGGAATAGAGGATGGAGGGCTTGGTGTGTTTAGGGTGGGAGGAGGAGAAGTTGAAGTATGAGTGTGAGTTTGTGTGTTTGTAATGGATGGAGGTGGTGAGAGTGGAGTGATGAATGCTGACCGAAATGTTTAGAAAGGTGATGGAAGCATTGGAAATAGTGTAGGAGACATGGAGGGCAGGATGAAAAGATTTAACAAAAGAGAGGAAGGCGTCTAGGTATTCGTGGAAGAGCGAGGTTGCACCGATACAGTCGTCAATATAATGACCATATAGTTTGGAAGTGGGACCAGTGTAACTAGAGAATATTTGGGCCTCAATGTAGCCAACGAACAGGTTCGCATAGTTGGGGCCCAGTCTCGTTCCCATATACATACTGACACACACGTGTACATATACATACAAACTCACACACACACACACACACACACACACACACGTATATATGTCCAAACATGTAAATATACATACAAAACATGCATATATGCACATATTACTCCAATATAAAAGGTGAAAAATAATATACAGAAAAAATATATAAAGCAATAAAATATATATAAGAAAAATATAAGAAATGGTAAGACATGAAATGCTTGCATGTGGACATAATATAAAAAGCAAGTTCTATTTGTGATCTTGGGGGTGGGGGTCCAAAAACGTAACAAATGTTTTGCCATATGTCGACATGACCCCAAAAGTTCAGTTCTTGAATTTAGACATGTAATGGGGTCTAAAGAACTTTTCAAGATAAGCCATCTTTCCATATCGCAAAGACTGCACTTTCCACTGCTGTTGGTATAAGGTTTACATTTGGCCAAGATCTTCCAGTGGATCTTAAATTTACACCTTTTACTTTTAAGGACCATATATAACTGGATAATTTGGTTGTTTTCCTTTTATCCCAGTGTTTGAAGCTTAAGGTGTGATTGCTGAACCTGGCTTTAAAATTTCCCTCTGTGAGACCCACATATTTCTTTGACAAAACTATGTTCTTATTGGTTGTAGAGTCTACGGTGGCTTCATGAATGCTGGCCTCGATCATACAAGTTCCATTTTGTTGTTTTTGTGTGTTGTGTGCAATTATATTTTTAAAGTTAGTAGAACTAAAACTTATTTTTAAGTCATGCCTATTAAAGAGCTTCCTATAATTATGATTGATGGGGAAATGTCTATCTATAATTGATAAAAAGTATCTACCTATATTAAAGGTCACTTCGGGGGAGTAAGGTGGTGTGAACCAGATAATTTTCCTATTCCTATTTTTCCTTTTCTTTGTTACTAGTCTAATAACAGGTTTATAGGTTATTTCCTCACGAAAGCCATTATCTTTTAGAGCTTTATCATATATTGGAGCAACACTATTAAAAATGTTTATATTGGAGGAGAGGCTAGAAATTCTCTAGCTAATGTTTTTAACTAAATTCTTAAATACTATGGGGGTGGGGATGGCAGGAACCTACATTAATATAGCTGAGTCTAGGAGAGTATCATAGTTTGCTCGAAGTATTGTGTATTGTTTGTAAAGAATAAAAAGTTTTGAATGGTACAACAATGCACTATAATGCAAAAAAATGGACTATAATAACTGTTGTAATTTAGTTATCTATAGTCTGATGATATTTCGGAATACAATTCCTTCTTCGGATATTCTTAGATGGAGTCTCTGCTATAAACTGTTTTCCAATGGTTTTCTTTTTTTCGGAAGTGTCTCAGCAGTGGTCTCACGAAGCTCCTACCGGAATTCCTCATGAGAAGTGCATGAGGTTCGGCTATGTTTCAATCTCGTGTGTGTTGGTACATCTGTAGCGCTGCTTCTAAGTTATGTGTTATACATGCAGCTTCCCTTTTTTTCCCTTCTTCTTTCCTTTTGTTATAAACAATACATGAGCATGTTATTAAGAATGAACCTACACATGTCCAGATGTAGCTAAATAATATATTGATTACAAATCTCCAGCCTGTTGTTAATTTGGGGTCCTCGTCTGTGTATGAGTAAAGCTTCCTTAATTCTTAAATTACCCAAATTTCTTTCATTGGCCTCACTTGTGACTGTTATGCTTTTGTCAGTGTTCCGGCATCTGTCTAGATGTTTTCTGAAGGAGGAGGCTCTCGTGTTCAGATGTTCTTTTATGTGGACATGTAACGGTCTTGTTGTGCTACCCACATAGAACTTGTTGCATTTGTTACATTGTATTCTAAACACAACATTTAGTCGTTGGCATAAATCTGTGTCACGGATGAGACAATTTGTTAATGTGTATTGATTATTGTCCCTTATTCGTTTCTTTGCGAGGTGTCCTCTCAGAGAGGGGCTGGAGTGGGCTAGTTGTATGTCTAGCTCATCTCTTCTTATGACTCTTTGGATGGCTGTAGTTATCCTCTCACTAAAATGGGGTATTTTAAGGAAGCATGTGTTGCTGGGTTTTCTATGTGTTCAGCATGTTGGTCATCTTGGATACTTAAGCCGATTTACAATGGATCTAGGATAGCCGTTGGTTTTCAATATATCTAGGAAGCGTGAAGTGTGGGTCACCTTGTCCTCCGTTCTGCTGCGTTTGTCTTGGATGCATGCAAGTTCGTTTCTGGCATATCCTATTTTGGCACCGAGTGGAAGTGCTGAATTGTATTGGACAAACATATCTCTACTGGCTGCTTTCCTGTAGAACTCGGTGTGGATCTCCCCTTCTTCCGTTATATTCAGTTTGAAATCCAGTAATGATAGTGATCCAGTGATGTCGGGATGTTCTATAGTGAACTTTATGTTCATGTCCATGTTATTGAACGTCGTGAATATTCTCTCAGCCTCTTCACGGAAGGTTGTGAGTATGAGGATGTCATCTACGTACCTGGTGAAGAAGGTGCATGAGCGGCAGATGTTGAGTGCTCAACGTTCCAGATGGTTCATTTCTGTGATGGCTAGTAGGCCCAAGAGACTGGATCCCATGGGGAGACCTGTTGTCTGTTTGTATATATGGTCCTGGAAAGGAAAGTAGGTGTTGTCTACGATGATGGACAAAAGTTGGTGTATATCAGCTGTGGTAAGTCCGAAGCCGACCTCACGCACTTCTCATGAGGAATTCCGGTAGGAGCTTCGTGAGACCACTACTGAGACGCTTCTGAAAAAGAAAAGCCGTTGGAAAACAGTTTATAGCAGAGACTCCATCTAAGAATATCTGAAGAAGGAATTGTATTCCGAAATATCATCGGATAACTAAATTACAACAGGTATATAGTCCATTTTTTGTATTATAGTGCATTGTTGTACCATTCAAAACTTTTTATTCTTTATAACTAAGTCTATCGTTGGGCTTTCTATAGGGTTTGTAAGTGTTCTTAGTTAAATCTAAAGATGCACCTCGGAAATTGACAACCATCAGGTTGGTATCTCTTGTTATACTAAGATCGAATGTTTTCATCATTTGGATAATGTCCTTCCTAAACTAATCTTGCGCTGGTCCATTGGTGTTTGTAGTTAAAGCTAGAACCTCATCTTTGTAAATGGTGAAATATATACCAGGAAAAGTTTTACCTAACGTATCAAGAAGGAATAGTCCAATAAGATCGCATATGCCTGCTCCATCATATGGCCCCATGCTCACATTGAAGGCACCCTCTGTATCGGTAGTCTTACCCCACTCTGCATTCTCACCGAAGAGTAAAGTCTTTCTAGCATGGAAGATTGTATCCTTATCTTATGTACTAATTTCTATAAATTCGCTTGCGAAGGTGAGGGCTTTATCGAGCAGTTCCTTCGAGATAGCGGCATAAAAATCTACAATATCAAATTGTGTAAATCTCGCTTTATTCTTATTCTTAATGGCTTTAAACCATTCAATGACTTCTACACTATTGAACCATTGTACTAAACTAGTAGCATTTCTGACTTTAGCGTTGATTTTCCCTAAAATTTCTTTACTAATAACACCAATTTCTGATTTTGCTGGGTTAATAAGTCTACATATTAGATAGGAAGTTTTTTTATGGTCTTTAATAGTTATAAAGGCCTCTTTTTGGGGGAAGGACCTCTATATTTTTATCTAATTTAAGCCTAGCAGCGATGATGCTTGCTTCTTTATTAATGGTCATTATAAACTTGTGGTCTATCTTTAGTGTAATTATTAATAATGTTGTTATGTAGGAGTTATGAGTATGTGCTGTTTTCTTCAAGGTATAAGAGTGTAGTGGGTGCTTTTACGTGCCACCTGCACAGGAGCCAGTCAGGCGGTACTGGCAACTATCTCGCTCGAATGTCTTTTCACGTGCCACTGGCACAAGCGCCAGGAAGGCAACGTTGGTAACAATGCTTTTGGTGCAAACGGTTTTGTTATATGGTGCTGTATTTTACAAACCTGCAAATAATAATAACGGTATTTTTATATAAGCTTAACCCTTTCACTACCAACCCGGCTGAAACCAGCTCTGGCTCTGAGTACAAATATCTTGTTTTCAAAAGTTCTGAATTAAAATCTTCCACCAAACCTTAGTCACAATTTATGTTCCTAACACTAGCTGAATGATAACTAAGTTAATTTATTAAATTCTTTGTTATATTTCAAGTAATTGAAAGAAACACAGAGCATCTCAACAGAAATACAGTAATAAAAGGGTTAAAGCTTATGGCGTTCACTGTGCAATGACTAGGGAAAATAATCTAATAACGGGGCATACAAGCCTTCAACAGAAAAAAGAAGGCTTTCTTATCTGCATGAGGCTCAAACCCACTTCCCTTTGTTAACGCGACGAAGTGTGTTACCTTTACACCAGCGAACCAGCCTCCCTCTTTCTGTCAAATTTAAGAACTGTATATATATATATATATATATATACATGCACATGCAAACAAATATATATACTAGCAGAAAGACCACCCTCCTGGGCGGTTCTCTGCTGGCCACTTGATAATATTTCCACATTTGGTTCCCAATTCTAATCATTTTAATGATATTTTACATCTAATTATTTCTTTGTACAACAGTGCTCACTTGCTTAGTAAGTATTACTTTCATTATTTTATCAAAGTCATAATCTCTCTTTTTGAAAGAGTCAATCTCTTATACATATTTATCATTAATAACTGGTAGAACTTACATAGCTATGCATAGAAGGATGGACAGATCCACTCACACAAACAAAAGTCCAGTACTGTGAGAACACATGAGAATGATGTTTCCTTACTTTTTCAAATATACCCAAATTTGAAATGACCTAAAATAACGATATCATTCATTCGGCATGTGTTGAAATATGCCAAAACAATTGAATTCCACACAAATGCATGTTACTTTACATATAATTCATGTATTGATTCTGTTTACTGAATCTTGCTAAAAAGCATATTTTGCTTCAAAGTAGTTTCTCCTTGGAGACACAGTTGTCAGTAATCATACTGTTTCCATTTCTCTCAACCAATATTTTTACATTAGCCTTCTTTCGAACTCTAGATAATGCAACGTACAGCTGACCATGTGAGAAGAATTGTGTCAGAATTTGAAGTAGAATATTCTCCTCTCGAGATACCCTAACCAATCGGTCATGTGTAGCAGAAACAGAACCATGTCTGCATCTCCGTGCATATTCAGGCATCTGTTTCGGTCGCTTTGCCCTGGTTTCATCTGATTCAGTTGCCTGTCTTTCTCTCTGCCATTGTGCCTTTGCTGCTAAATTTTCTTTTTCAGTTGCATCTTGATAATATTAAAACCCTAGGGATATTTGTATGTAACTGAAATATCTCAGGAAAAGAATATTTTATCTTAATTTTTTACATATTTATTTTCATACTTACCTTCAGCAGTGTAGTACAAATTTTTGCGACATTTGTGCCGCTATTTAAATGATTAAACACAATTTTTGTTATTTCTTGATGAAAAAATACATGGCTTCCATGAAGTCAACACACATACATGCATACAGAAAACACACACACATAATGAGATTCATGGCGTGTCAATCAACACAAACACACGTCCACTATCTGTGACATATTGAAAGGCTTATAGCGTTCCAAGTAGCCGTAACAACAAAACCACTTCTTCATTTAAAAAAAAAAAAAAATTATACCGGTATATTAAAGAATTTTCAATTTATCAAAAACATTCATTTAACAAACTCTGGAAACTGATAATATTCTTGAAATTGTGTCTTGTATCAAAGTTATATAGGATGTTATTAAATTACCATTAATGAAAATAGAGGCAAGCAAGAAATAAAAATGTAAAATATTGCCTGTAATGAATTGATAATGTTTATTATTAAACATTAAAATCTATTCCGCAGTGAATGCAATAAATATTTGAAGTTACGAGGAATAGGATGCAGTGAATGTAATGAATATTTAAATTTGTGAGAATTTGGAGTTTAAAAAATTCAATAATCTTCAGAAATTGAAATTATAGGCAATTTTTTAAAACATGAATTTATAAAAGTATTTCCTGATGGTCAAGCTTTTAATAGTAATTGTTACATACCTAATTAATAATCAGCTTTCTTCATTATAGTATAGATATACACATATACATACATATATATATATACACATACATACATATATATATATACACATACACATATATCATCATCGTTTAACGACCGTTTTCCATGCTGGCATGGGTTGGACGGTTCCACTGGGGTCTGGGAACCAAGAGGCTGTACTCAACTCCAAACTGGTCGGGCAATGTTTCCACAGCTGGATGCCCTTCCTAATGCCAACCACTCTGAGAGTATAAAGGGTGCTTTTTACGTGCCACCGGCACAGGGGTCACAACTACTATTCCATTTGATTGTAATTTGATTTCATTTTGATGTCAATGTACATATATATATATGTATATATATATATATATATATATATATATATATATATATATATATATATATATATATATATATATATATATATATATATATATATATATATATATATATATATATATATATACACATACATACATGCATATATATATATATCTACATATATGGTGGTTGTCTACTCCTTATGCAGAGTTTGACCGCCTCCAGTACCTACACCTTAGAACCATGATGGCATCTGATGTCGATTTTTAAACCAGACAATGTTTTTAAAAGACATCCACAGGGTTTGTATATCCGATTTGGACCACCAAGAGCTGCAGATAAGATCTGCTCTTTGCAGATCTTAAAATGTTTTTTGAGGCCTCCATTAGATTTGCAGACCTTTTGGCATACACTGCATTGAAAGGTGTGCACAGATAGAGGGGCAGAATAGTTGGTGGCGGTTTGTTTTGGGTTCGCAAATGAGATTTGAGCCCAGCAAAAGAAAGGCATCGTCTGTCACAAAAAGGTCATTGTGATTCACCTTCTCAATCGTAGCATTCTTCCTTAAATCTCTCTTGAGTCTTGCATGCATTATCCTGGCCTCTTCACATGCTTTCACTCCATCCCACACTTTTGTTTGCCATCCAGCTTGATTCAAAGCAAAGATTTCTGTGTCCTCTGGTTCCATTCCAAGTGACTTCATGGTAGTCCTTATGCCGTCCTTAAACCTTTTTTTAGGTTTATGCCGACAATGTTTCTCCTCTACAAGACCACCATAAAACAGCTGTTTGGGCATGCGTTCATCTGCCGTTCAAACAATATGGCCACACCATCTCATTTGGGTTTACAAAATCATAGCTTTAATTGAGGTGATACCTGCAGATGCAAGGACATCTGTGTTTGGAGTAAAAGAACTCTATTTAATGTTTAAAATGTGATGAAGGCATTTTGGTGGAATTGTTCTAACAATTTAAAATGTTTTTCATAACATGTCCGTGTTTCTGAAGAATACAACAGTGATGCCAAGACAAACGATTTATAAAGAGCTAATTTTGTATTGATATTTATATGTCACTGGTGCCAAACGCATGACTCCAAGGCACCAAATGCTTGTGCTGCCCTTTCAATTCACAGATGTATTTCTGTATCCAGATTTCCATCATTTTGTACAGAGCTTCCAAGGTAGATGAAAGAATCAACAACCTCAAGTAACTAACCATTAACAAAAATTTCAGAGGGGTTACAAACAGCACCACATGCAGATTGATACATTACAACTGTTTTTTTTTCTTTCAAGTTAGTGGTCAAGCCAAAATCATCTCAAATGCACATACAAGAGATTGCAGGCCTCTTTCAGAATGACTGACAAAATTGTAATCATCAGCGTTTATAGATCCCTAATGAATGAAGTGAAAACCTTCATTTTGAATTTCAGTCTGGTCAGATGAAAAACATTACCTTTTTTTTGATATTTTATGTAAATACCCTCCTCAGAATTTTGAGAAGTGTGTGACAACACAACAGCAAAGCATATTGCAAAAAGGGTGGGTGCATCAAAGTCTCTTTGCTTTACTCCATTTTCTACAGCAAAAGATTCAGAGAGCCTACCACCAAAATTAACTCTAGCTTTCATATCTTGATGCAAAGCCCTCATCATGTTTACAAATTTTTCTGGGCAACCTATTTTCCGTAGAATTAGCCACAGAGCATTTCGATTAACAGTATCAAAAGCTTCCTCCCCTGGAGGAACGAAAACTACACTGAGACTCAGACACTATATTTGGAACTATGAAGGTATTTAAATGTTCTAACAGAATGCGGGCAAGTACCTTTCCAACCACAGACAAAGGCTAAATCCCATGAAAATTATCACACAGCTCCTTTGGCCCCGATTTATACAAGGAGATTAAAATGGCATCAATCCAGTCTTGAGGCACTTTCTCAGTTCTCCAACAGTGACAAATATATTTAAGAGTTCAAACATTTTGTTAACCCCATATTTCAAGACCTCTGCACATATTGCATCAGACCCTGGAGACTTGTTGTTATTCAGCTTTATTCACAGCTAAATAAATGTCATTTAGAGTTGGTTCAAAATGCCATCTCTTCTATAACTGGAAGTTGTTCAATTTTTTCTATCATCCTCATGTTAATGAATGATGGTCTTTTCAAAAGTGCAGAAAAATTTTGTAACCAGAACTTATGAATAGAAGCGGTGTCAGTCAGAAGCAAACGTCCATTTTCTGTTCTCACTGGAGCTATTGAAGAAGAT
Source organism: Octopus bimaculoides (assembly GCF_046866305.1). NCBI lineage: Eukaryota > Metazoa > Mollusca > Cephalopoda > Octopoda > Octopodidae > Octopus > Octopus bimaculoides. The sequence goes on from NC_142928.1 coordinate 202,183,473, forward strand.
TTGGGGCCATATGCCTCCTTAACGTAAGAGTACAAACCCTTGGCATCATTTCTATTAGCTGCTTCTTGTGCCCCTTTTGCCCTATCATTCCACCATTCCTGTTTAATTTCCCTTAGAGCAGTCTGCACTTTCCTTTTCAGCTTTCTGTAAGTTTCGTTTGAGTTGGGGTTCAAGGACTGAGAAAGAAGTGTATTGCTTAAGTTTTGTTTAGTTTCTAAAAGTAGATCATGAATTTCTGCTGATCTATCTGAGAACCAGTCACTGGACATACGTGATTTAAATCCCACTGACGAACTTTTTGTTTTGAAATCTTCCCATAGATTGTTTGGGTCAAGATTGATAATTTCTATAGAATTGTGGAATCTTTGCAGGTTGCTTGGTAATTTGAAGTTAGCAACATTTAACTTTATGGGTCCCTTAGGACCAGACTCTCGACTTTTAGGCATTATCAAAAAATTTATTTCTCCACACACTGGACGATGGTCAGTCCAGCTCTCTGCTTCTCTCATGGCCCAAACGTTAGAAACTTCTTTCGTATCATGTTTTCTGATCAAGATGTAACCTATGAGATGCCAGTGTTTAGATCTTGGGTGCTTCCAGGCGGTTTTATATTTATTTTCCTGCTTAAACAGAGTGTTGATAACAACCAGATCATTCAGCAAGGAAATCAGATGTTAAACGATGATGATGATGATGTCAAAAGAAAGCAAGCAAAGACTAAAGATTTTTAAACAAAGAATATTTAAGAATAAATATATAGACATTTATATATCAATAGATCGAACTAACACAGAGTACAAATGATAGAGAAAATTAAAGGGGAAGAGGTAAGGTGTTATAAGTCCTACAGCTGTTTCGGGGGAGGGGGCTATTATATTTAATTTGCTTATCTGCATAACTGCCTCCATATCTGCTCACCTGGGTTCCTCTTATAGCCACTCTTTACCCTGTGGAATTGGTCCCTTAAAAAGACATCGGGTCCAAGAGTGAACCATTTGAGTACTACAAAGTGTTTTCTATACTGAGAATATCTCAGTCTCATCAGCTGACTATATATATATATATGTTTACTCTTTTACTTGTTTCAGTCATTTGACTGTGGCCATACTGGAGCACTGCCTTTAGCCAAACAAAGCAAACCCAGGACTTTCTTCTTTGTAAGCCTTGTACTTATTCTATCAGTCTCTTTTGCCAAACCGCTAAGTTACGAGGACGTAAACACACCAACATCAGTTGTCTAGCAATGGTGAAGGGACAAACACAGACACACAAACATATATACATACACACCCACACACATGTATACATGATGGGTTTCTTTCAGTTTCCGTCTATCAAATCCACTTACAAGGATTTGGTCGGCCTAAAGCTATAGTAGAAGACACTTGCTCAAGGTGCCATGCAGTGGGACTGAACCTGGAACCATGCAGTTGAGAAACAGGCTTCTTATTACACAGCCACGCCTGTGTTATTGTCATCATAATCATCATCATCATCGTTTAACGTCTGCTTTCCATGCTGGCATGAGTTGGACAGTTTGACTGGGGACTGGCAGAGTTTCTACAGCTGGATGCCCTTCCTAACGCCAACCACTTGGTGAGTGTAGTGGGTGCTTTTACGTACCACCGGCACAAGGCCCTGTCAGGCGGTACTGGCAACGGCCTCGCTCGAATGTTGTTTTCCATGTGCCACCGGCACAAGTGCCAGTAAGGCGACGTTGGTAGCAATCATGCTCGAATGATGCTTTTTACGTGCCCCTGGCACGGGGGCCAGTCAGCGGCCCTTGTAATGATCATGCTCAGATGGTGCTCTTAGCGCTCCACTGGCACGGATGTCAGTCATGCGGTGCTGTCATGGAATTTGATTTCGATTTCACTTGCCTCAACAGGTCTTCGCAAGCAGAGATTAGTGTCAAATGAAGGAAAAGTACGCCTAAGTGGGCTGGTTACACCACTGGCATAGGCCACGGGTTATGGTCTCACTTGGCTTGCCGAGTCTTCTCAAGCACAGCATATTTCCAAAGGTCTCTGTCACTAGTCATTACCTCGGTGAGGCCTAATATTCGAAGGTTGTGCTTCACCACCTCATTCCAGGTCTTCCTGGGTCTACCTCTTCCACGGTTTCCCTCAACCACAACGGTTTGGCACTTTTTCACACAGCTATCCACATCCATTCGCACCACATGACCATACCAGCGCAGTCATCTCTATTGCACACCACAACTGATGCTTCTTAAGTTCAACTTTTCTCTCAAAGCACCTACACTCTGTCAGGTATGCACACTGACATTACACATCCAGCAGAGCATACTGGCTTTGTTCCTTGCAAGCTTACGCATGTCCTCAGCAGTCACGGTCCATGTTTCACTACCATGTAGCATGGCTGTACGTACACATGCGTCATACAGTCTGCCATTTACTCTGAGTGAGAGGCCCTTTGTCACCAGCAGAGGTAAGAGCTCTCTAAACTTTGCCCAGGCTATTCTTATTCTAGCAGCTACACTTTCAGAGCATCCACCCCCAACTACTGACTTAGTCACCTAAGTAACAGAAGCTGTCAACTACTTCTAGTTTTTTTCTCCCTGGAGTGTGGCAGAAGTTGTTCTCTGCACATTTCCAGTGTTTATTGCTCCTGAGCATCTGCCACATACAAAAACTATCTTCCCAGTTAGCCTTCCTTTGATATTGTTGCACCTCTTATGTGTCCATAGCTTGCACTGGGTACATCTTATAGAGTATCTACCTACGCCTTTTCTAAAGATCAAGCAGGGCCATCTACCTGAAGGGATTTGTGGTTTGTCTGCCTTCATACTTATTAGGACTTTTGTTTTAGCTAGGTTGACTCTAAGGCCCTTCGATTCTAGTCCCTGTTTCCACACTTGAAACTTATCCTCTAGTTCTGATAGTGACTCAGCAATTAGAGCAATGTCATCAGCATAGAGGAGCTCCCTAGGGGCATCCTGTCTTGAATTCCTGTTATCGCCTGGAGAATTATGATAAATAGGAGGAGGCTGAGGATTGAACCTTGGTGGACCCCTACCTTTACCCGGAATTCTTCACTGTACTCGTTGCCAACCCTCACCTTACTGACAGCGTCCCTCTACATGGCTCGCACAGCTCTCACTAACCATTCTTCTATCCCTAGTTTCCTCATTTACCACCAGATAAGGGATCGGGGGTCTCTGTCGAAGGCTTTCTCCATGTCAACGAAAGCCAGGTACAGAGGTTTATCCTTGACTAGGTATTTCTCCTGCAGCTGTCTTACCAGAAATATATTATCAGTGGTGCTTTTCCTTGGCACAAACGCAAACTGCATCTCATCTAAACTGACTCTCTCCCTAATTAGCTGGGCTATGACCCTCTCTGTGACCTTCATTACCTGATCCAACAACTTGATACCTCTGTAATTATTTGTATCTAAAGTGTCACTTTTACCTTTGTAACAGTTGACTATGGTGCTGCTACACCAGTCATTGGGTACGACTCCTTTGTGTATCACCTGGTTAACAATACGGGTGACTAGGCTATAGCGGACACTGCCAGATATTTTGAGCATCTCTGCAGTGATTCTTGATGGGCCAGGGGCTTTTCCTGTCTTCATACTCTTAATTGCTTCGTCCACCAAGGGACTGTCAATTGGGATAGCTAGTCCCTCTGTTGGGTCGACATTTGGCAGACTCTCTTTCTCCCATTCGTTCTCTTCATTTAGCAACTTTTCATAATGGCGTCTCCAAGTCTCTCTCTTTACAGCCTCAATGAACACAAGTGAGCCATCATCCATGCAGACACATTTCTCTCCTATGACATTATGATTCTCTTTCACACACTCTCTTGCAACATGAAATACTTCAAGTCTTTGGTCTTCATGGCGCAGGACATTGTCAAATTTTTTTCTTATCTGCTTCCCCTCTGGCTAAGTAAACCTGTCGCCTAGCTTCCCTTCTAGCAGTCTGATACAATTCCCTGCTACCACCGTTCTTCCAGGCCTTCCAAGCCTGTTTCTTTTATCTAATAGCCCGGTCTACCACATTGTTCCACCACCACATTACCTTGGTTCTGAGATGGGACTTTACACCATCCACAGATCTGGTTAGTGGCTCTCAATATGTATGTATATACATATATATATATATATATATATATATATATATATATATATACATATATATATATACATATATATATATACATATATATATATACATATATATATATACATATATATATATACATATATATATATACATATATATATATACATATATATATATACATATATATATATACATATATATATATACATATATATATATACATATATATATATATATATATATATATATATATATATATATATATATATATATATATATATATATATATATATATATGTATCTATATATATATATCTATATATATATATATATATATATATATATATATATATATATATATATATATATATATATATATATAAAAGCGGAGGCGCAATGGCCCAGTGGTTAGGGCAGCGGACTCGCGGTCATAGGATCGCAGTTTCAATTCCCAGACCAGGCGTTGTGAGTGTTTATTGAGCAAAAACACCTAAAGCTCCACGAGGCTACGGCAGGGGATGGTGGCGAACCCTGATGTACTCTTCCACCACAACTTTCTCTCACTCTTTCTTCCTGTTTCTGTTGTGCCTGTAATTCAAAGGGTCAGCCTTGTCACACTGTGTAACGCTGAATATCCTCGAGAACTACGTTAAGGGTACACGTGTCTGTGGAGTGCTCAGCCACTTGCACATTAATTTCACGAGCAGGCTGTTCTGTTGATCGGATCAACTGGAACCCTCGACGTCGTAAGCGACGGAGTGCCAACAAAAAACAACATATATATATATATATACATACATACATACATACATACATAAGTACATACATACATAGGAACTGGTAAGCTGGAGAGTTGCACCAACTCCCAGTCTGGTTTAGCTTGGTTTCTATGGCTGGATGCCCTTCCTAATGCTATGTATATTTATATATATATATATATATATATATATATATATATATATATATATATAGTCAATCCAAACATAAACAAGCAAGAAAAAACACGAAAAAACAACGCGAGGACGTGGAAAAAGTACAGTGTTATTGGACACTCAGGAAAGGAAAGAAAAGAAAGAGGATTTAACATTTCGATCGGAGATCTACGTCAGAAACATGGCATAAGTCCAAAGAAGGGAAGACAGAGAAAGAAAATCGCCAACGATACACACGTGGTCACATATATGTGTGTGTGTGTGTGTATCTATCTATCTATCTCTCTCTCTCTCTCTCTCTCTCTCTCTCTCTCTCTCTATATATATATATATATATATATATATATATATATATATATATATATATATATATATATATATATATATATATATATATATATATACCTCCATCATCTCACAATAAATGGAAGAATTTACCTCCTAGACTTAACCCTCAACAGGGTTACTTCAATCATTCAACAAGACACAACCTAACTAGACAACATAACTTTCCCCTCCACCCACATTACAATATTAAAAGAAATCAATTTAACCCAAACCACATCAACCATAGACAATATAACAACCCTCACTACAACCGTAATCTAGTCTGCTACACAGCCACTCCACCACCAACATACTACCACAGATACACTTTACCCCATTTTCTCCTCGGCAAACCAAACACAACAGAGACTTTCCACAACAATCCACGTACGACAACCATTTTTTAGACTTAAATCAGAGAAACAAAGATGTGAAATGGAACAAAATGTTCAAAAACAACCAAAGATAATCAACTTATCAGCGAAAATCCTAAGTACTACACAAACTAAAATTCTAGCAAGAGGTGTAAAGTTTACCCCAACCCCTCGCAGATCGAACCCTAATGAAATTAAGGATAACACTATGGATTTCTGCCGAAAATTACGCCTCGCAGAAGCACTACACAACTACACCAGCGAAGATGAGTCTATAGCAAAAAACAAAAGTGAATACTGTCCTACGAAAGGCAGAAATAAAGCACTTGATGCTTTTTGTGGACACATTACCAGTTTTCCTTTTAATACCCTACAAAAACAACTAATTAAATCCAATCTTAATGTAAACGAATGGAAAGAACTAATTGAGATAAAAAAATGATTCAATCCTCACCATTAAAGAAGCCGATAAAGGAAGTGCGGTAGTAGTGATGGACACAGAGTACTACAAAAAGTTAATACTCTCCATGTTGGAAAATAATATTTACTATGAGAAGATAGTACAATACAACCCACAGAAGACTTTTAAAAACTTATTCTCCTTACTTCAATTACATGGAAAGGGTTTAACTAAACATAAAATTGACTATTTATCCAATTTTAAATACAGACCTAGTCTATTCTATGGATTACCCAAAATACACAAGGATCCACATATTTGTAAAGCTTGCAAAGTTTCTCCAAGCCTCTGCATTAATATTCCTCCCCCTACTGACCTCAAACTGAGACCCATCATTGCTGGCCCTGCTTGTGAGACCCACCATTTGAGCAACTTCCTCGACATCTTACTCAAACCGTTTCTAAAATATGTGAAAAGCTTCATCAGGGATGACTTAGACATGCTTAACCACCTCCCAAAGAGAATAAATGAAGGAACCTTGTTAGTATCATTCGATGTGGTGAATTTGTACACCAATATCCCACATGATTATGGCATAGAAGCGATCTCCTTCTGGCTAGAAAAATACCCACAAGAGATCTCAGGGCGCATCAACCACAGATTCATAATCGCAGCACTCAAATTCATCCTACTGAACAACTATTTCATGTTCGATACAGTTTACTATCAACAAAAATGTGGAATTGCAATGGGAACCCGAGCTGCACCAGTGATTGCGAACCTTGTAATGGGTTACCTAGAGCTTAAAATATATCAAACATCATTACAAAAATATGGCAACTCTTTTCATTGCTATTTAAAGGAGAACTGGAAGAGGTATTTGGACGATTGCTTTATACTTAGGAACGACAGCATGGACAAACTCCTCGATTTCAAAATAATGCTTAACAATATTAACAGCAACATACAATTCACTATGGAACACAGCAGTAAACAACTCCCTTTTCTTGACATCCTAATTAAAATAGTCAATAACCACATAGAAACAGACATCTTCTATAAACCTACAGATTCTAAACAATACCTATTATTTAACTCATGCCACTCCAAACACATAAAAATTGATATACCTTATAATCTAGCGAAAAGAATCTGTACCATAGTTTCGGACTCCTAGACTCGTGAACAAAGACTCCTTGAACTCAGATCAATACTAATCAAGAGACATTACCCAATATCTTTAATAAATAATGGAATCAAACGAGCTAAGGAAATATACATACAAACATTAAGGGAAGTCAACTGAAATGCTAAACCAGACTTAAAAATACTCCCATACATCTCCACACATAACCCTAGAACCAACGTTATCATCCAAAATCTTCCCATCGTTACAAGAGATAAAACAATGAACAAAATTTTAGACTCACACAAAATTATCAAAAGTAAAATGCAACCTAAATCACTGAAAAAAATATTAACCAGTGCTAGACTGTATCCATTAACAACAGAACCAAAAGTAAAAAAATGTGGTCGACCTAACTGTGGGACTTGCCCCCACCTTTTGGAGGGTTCTGAGTTCCACTTTAGACAAGGTGAAATTTTTAAGATTAAATCAAATTTCACCTGTACCTCATAAAATCTAATCTATGCCATTACATGCTTAGGGTGCAGTAATTACTATATTGGCCAAACAGGAATATCACTCCGTAGAAGGACTACTCTCCACAAAGAACAAATCCGCCACCCACATTACAGACAGATACAGGTCAGTGGACACATAGAAAGGTGTGCGAGGAATCTTAATCCTAATTTCCTAATTTTTCCCTTCTGTCAATGTTCACAGAACACATCAACACAACAAAGAATGAATAAAGAGGCAATTTTCATTAATAAATATCTTTCTTAACTAAATATAAACACATAACATCATATAGAACACCACTAATCTTCCGTTTAATATCACTAACCCCCATACATCCCATACGCCATTCACACCACAAATCCAGATCTACCCTAATTGCACCAAATCCAGAACTACTTACCGCCCTTACACATAATCTTTTTACTAAGGGACTAGTAGACTTGACACCGTTCAGAATTCAGTGTATACTCAAAGCAATGAATAGTATTATTACGAAACCGGTATGCTTGTAAATCTCTTTAACAATTCACAATAATGACTTTTTTTACCTTTATTCCTTCCTCAGTTCATCTAATTGTATATATATATCGTTACTTTGCATATAAAGCCTTACCTTTTTGATTTTCATTGTGCATTTTCTCTTATTTTTCTGCTTACTTTCCCCTTACATTTACACGGGTAGTTTCTATTTTGTTTTTTTCAACATATTTCTATTATATATATATATATATATATATATATATATATATATATATATATATATATATATATATATATCAAGAATTACAGCGTGATGTGCTGCTTGACTGGTCCCCCTCTCTCTCTCTCTCTCTTTCTATATATATATGATGATGATGATGATGATCTTTTCTCCCGCCATGCCTCTGTCTACCCCTCCATCCCCTCTCTCTCTCTTTCGTAGTTTTTCCTTAAGGTCTTCAGGTTCTGGCTATATATAAATGAGAAACCCATTCTAAATTATCTCGCTGACATACTACGACGAAATCTCAGGATGCAGATAAGATAGAGATTTTTTATTTATTTACGGCCTCAAACATCTCATAAATACCTTCGCGCTTTAGTTGCCCCCTATTATTTATCTTGTTTCTCTCCATGAAATTCAATTGAATTCAGTTGTTGTCTTAAATTCATGCTTATTCATTTTCTAAGCTTCCTAAATTCATGCTACGTTATATTCTAATCACCCAGAATTCATTGCTCTTTTAAAAATTACGATTTATGCATTGTTGTCTCTCAAATATTTAAAATCTACAATTAAGAGCCCTATCTACTCGCTGGCGGTACCTACCCACCACTACCCATTTTCCTTTATTCAAAAATTCTTATCGCTCCTTAAAATTATGGCTTTTAAGTGTTGATTTCTCAGCCCAAGAATTACAGCGTGATGTGCTGCTTGACTGGTCCCCCCCTCTCTCTCTCTCTCTCTCTTTCTATATATATATGATGATGATGATGATGATCTTTTCTCCCGCCATGCCTCTGTCTACCCCTCCATCCTCTCTCTCTCTCTTTCGTAGTTTTTCCTTAAGGTCTTCAGGTTCTGGCTATATATAAATGAGAAACCCATTCTAAATTATCTCGCTGACATACTACGACGAAATCTCAGGATGCAGATAAGATAGAGATTTTTTATTTATTTACGGCCTCAAACATCTCATAAATACCTTCGCGCTTTAGTTGCCCCCTATTATTTATCTTGTTTCTCTCCATGAAATTCAATTGAATTCAGTTGTTGTCTTAAATTCATGCTTATTCATTTTCTAAGCTTCCTAAATTCATGCTACGTTATATTCTAATCACCCAGAATTCATTGCTCTTTTAAAAATTACGATTTATGCATTGTTGTCTCTCAAATATTTAAAATCTACAATTAAGAGCCCTATCTACTCGCTGGCGGTACCTACCCACCACTACCCATTTTCCTTTATTCAAAAATTCTTATCGCTCCTTAAAATTATGGCTTTTAAGTGTTGATTTCTCAGCCCAAGAATTACAGCGTGATGTGCTGCTTGACTGGTCCCCCCCTCTCTCTCTCTCTCTCTTTCTATATATATATGATGATGATGATGATGATCTTTTCTCCCGCCATGCCTCTGTCTACCCCTCCATCCTCTCTCTCTCTCTTTCGTAGTTTTTCCTTAAGGTCTTCAGGTTCTGGCTATATATAAATGAGAAACCCATTCTAAATTATCTCGCTGACATACTACGACGAAATCTCAAGATGCAGATAAGATAGAGATTTTTTATTTATTTACGGCCTCAAACATCTCATAAATACCTTCGCGCTTTAGTTGCCCCCTATTATTTATCTTGTTTCTCTCCATGAAATTCAATTGAATTCAGTTGTTGTCTTAAATTCATGCTTATTCATTTTCTAAGCTTCCTAAATTCATGCTACGTTATATTCTAATCACCCAGAATTCATTGCTCTTTTAAAAATTACGATTTATGCATTGTTGTCTCTCAAATATTTAAAATCTACAATTAAGAGCCCTATCTACTCGCTGGCGGTAACCCGCCCTCCCACCCCCTCCACCGGAAGTTCATTCCTCTGTCATCCCCTCCACCGGAAGTTCATTCCTCTGTCATCCCCTCCACCGGAAGTTCATTCCTCTGTCATCCCTCTGTCATCCCACCCCCTCCACCGGAAGTTCATTCCTGTCATCCCACCCCCTCCACCGGAAGTTCATTCCTCTGTCATCCCACCCCCTCCACCGGAAGTTCATTCCTGTCATCCCACCCCCTCCACCGGAAGTTCATTCCTCTGTCATCCCACCCCCTCCACCGGAAGTTCATTCCTCTGTCATCCCACCCCCTACACCGGAAGTTCATTCCTCTGTCATCCCACCCCTCCACCGGAAGTTCATTCCTGTCATCCCACCCCCTCCACCGGAAGTTCATTCCTCTGTCATCCCACCCCCTCCACCGGAAGTTCATTCCTGTCATCCCACCCCCTCAACCGGAAGTTCATTCCTCTGTCATCCCACCCCTCCACCGGAAGTTCATTCCTCTGTCATCCCACCCCCTCCACCGGAAGTTCATTTCTCTGTCATCCCACCCCCTCCACCGGAAGTTCATTCCTCTGTCATCCCGCCCCCTCCACCGGAAGTTCATTCCTCTGCCATCCTGTCAACCTCGGCTGTCTCCCGGAACCCATCTAGTGGCCTTGGCCATCCTCTCCCCTACCTTTGGGTAGCGCATTAAGGTTGAGAAATGTTTGCAGGTTGTAGGTACTGTTTTGCTTATGAATTCTTCCAATTGCAAGTTTTCTTTTCAGGTACACGACACTGCTTTTCCCCTTCCCAGGCTACAGGCCCACACCCCCAACACCCATACTGTTAGGATTGGCACTCTCAACGTCGGCACGCTGAAAGGTAGATCTGGTGAAATTGTTGAGATGCTTGAACGGAGATGCGTAGATATGTGCTGCATCCAGGAAGTAAGATGGAGAGGAGGTTCTGCAAGGTTCCTCACAGGCAAAGAACACAGGTACAAGATTTTCTGGGCAGGGAACACTGACGGGGTCGGGGGCGTAGGAATACTTCTAGCGGAGAAATGGGTGGATAAGGTAATCGAGGTCGTTAGAGTAAGTGACAGAGTACTTAAGATCAGACTAGTGCTTCATCATAGATTAGCTACTGTCATCTCAGCCTATGCACCTCAACCTGGGCTACCAGATGGTCTGAAAGACCAATTCTATGACACCCTCTTGCAAACTACCTCGTCGACGAGTGACAGGGACCTTCTCTTTGTGGCTGGAGACTTCAACGGTCATGTCGGACGTCATGCTGGGGGCTTCCATGGCATACATGGAGGCTATGGCTTCGGTTCCCGCAACGAGGAGGGAACCAGACTGCTGGAGTTCTGTGATGCAACCAATCTTATGGTCTGCAATACCAACTTCAGGAAACCTGCCAGTCACCTAGTCACCTACCGCTCCGGCAGACACTCTAGCCAAATCGACTACATCCTCGCCAGAAATAGGGAAAGAGGGCGGCTTATAAATGCCAAAACCTACCCTGGCGAAGAATGTACCCCACAACATAGATTAGTAGTTAGCGACTTTGGGATCAAGGCAAAATGGGTGCCCAAAATTAGACAGGCTTGGAGAAGAAGGGTGTGGAAGCTTAAAGACCCTGCAAACGGACAGAGACTTAGAGACAAGTTACTTGAAGCATTTAACGAAATAGAAGGGGATATAGCATCATACAACGTGGAAGACAATTGGAGATTTCTGCGGGACAACCTGTTGAAAGCCACCGACCAGATTTGTGGGTGGTGTAAGGTCCCCTCCCAACCCAGAGTAACGTGGTGGTGGAACAAGGAGGTAGACAGGGCTATTAGACAAAAGAAACAGGCTTGGAAGGACTGGAAGAACGGTGGTAGCAGGGAATTGTACCAATGTGCCAGAAGGGAGGCTAGGCGACAGGTTTATTTAGCCAGAGGGGAAGCAGATAAGGAAAGATTTGCCAATGTTCTGCGCCGTGAGGACCAAAGACTCGAGGTATTTCGTGTTGCAAGACAGTGTAGGAGAGAGAATAGTGATGTTGTAGGAGAGAAATGTGTTCGCATGGATGATGGTACGCTTGCATTAAATGAGGATGCAAAGAAAGAGGTCTGGAGATGCCACTACGATAGATTGCTTAATAAAGAGAATGAATGGGAGAAAGAGAGCCTGCCTTATGTCGACCCAATAGAGGGACCAGCTATCCGAGTTGATAGTACCAGGGTAGATAAAGCAATTAAGAGTATGAAGACCGGGAAAGCCCCCGGCCCATCAGGAATCACTGCAGAGATGCTCAAAATATCTGGCAGTGTTGGCTATAGCCTAGTCACCCGTATTACGAACCAGGTGATACACGAAGGAGTCATACCCTATGACTGGTGTAGCAGCATCATAGTCAACTGCTACAAAGGTAAAGGGGACGCTTTAGATACAAATAATTACAGAGGCATCAAGCTGTTAGATCAGGTTATGAAAGTTACAGAGAGGGTCATAGCCCAACTAATTAGGGAGCGAATCAATTTAGATGAGATGCAGTTTGGGTTCGTGCCAGGTAAAAGCACTACTGATGCCTTATTTCTAGTGAGACAGTTGCAGGAGAAATACCTAGCTAAGGATAAACCTCTGTACCTGGCTTTCGTTGACATGGAGAAAGCCTTTGACAGGGTCCCCCGATCCCTTATCTGGTGGTCAATGAGGAAACTTGGGATAGAAGAATGGTTAGTGAGAGCTGTGCGAGCCATGTACAGAGATGCTGCCAGTAAGGTGAGGGTTGGAAATGAGTACAGCAATGAATTCCGGGTAGAGGTAGGGGTCCACCAAGGTTCCGTCCTCAGCCCCCTATTATTTACCATAGTCCTCCAGGCAATCACAGAGGAGTTCAAGACAGGTTGCCCCTGGGAGCTCCTCTATGCTGATGACCTTGCCCTAATTGCGGAGTCACTATCAGAACTAGAGGAGAAGTTTCAGGTGTGGAAGCAAGGTCTAGAATTGAAGGGCCTTAGAGTCAACCTAGCTAAAACCAAAATCCTAATAAGTAGGAAGGTAGATAAAACACAAACCCCTTCAGGTAGATGGCCCTGCTCAGTATGTAGAAAAGGAGTAGGTAGTAACTCTATAAGATGTACCCGGTGCAAGCTATGGACACATAAGAGGTGCAGCAACATCAAAGGCAGGTTAACTAGCAAGTTAGTTTTTGTTTGTGGCAGATGTTCAGGTGCAATAAAGACTGCAAACAAACAGGAAACAACTTCTATCTCATTCCAGGGTGAAAAACTAGAGGTAGTCGATAGCTTCCGCTATCTGGGCGACCAAGTTAGTAGTGGGGGTGGGTGCGCTGAAAGTGTAGCTGCTAGAATAAGAATAGCCTGGGCAAAGTTTAGAGAGCTCTTACCCCTGCTGGCGACAAAGGGACTCTCACTCAGAGTAAAAGGCAGACTGTATGACGCATGCGTACGAACAACCATGCTACATGGCAGTGAAACATGGGCTGTAACTGCTGAGGACATACGTAAGCTCGCAAGGAATGAAGCCAGTATGCTCCGTTGGATGTGTAATGTCAATGTGAATACCCGTCAGAGTGTAAGTATCTTGAGAGAAAAGCTGAACATTAGAAGCATCAGTTGTGGCGTGCAAGAGAGACGATTGCGCTGGTATGGACATGTGGTGAGAATGGAGGAGGATAGCTGCGTGAAAAAGTGCCACACCCTAACAGTTGAGGGAACCCGTGGAAGAGGTAGGCCCAGGAAGACCTGGGCTGAGGTGGTGAGGCAAGACCTTCGTACATTGGGCCTCACCGAGGCGATGACTACGGACCGAGACCTTTGGAAATGGGCTGTGCGTGAGAAGACCCGGCAAGCCAAGTAAGATCGTTGCCAGTGCCCCTGGACTGGTTCTTGTGCGGGTGGCATATGAGATGCACCATTTTGAGCGTGGCCGTTGCCAGTACCGCCTGACTGGCTCCTGTAGGATTTTCGAGCGAGATCGTTGCCAGTGCCCCTGGACTGGCTTGTGCGGGTGGCACATAAAAGACACCATTTCGAGCGTGGCCGTTTTCGTGCGGGTGACACGTAAAAGCACCCACTACACTCTCTGAGTGGTTGGCGTTAGGAAGGGCATCCAGCTGTAGAAACTCTGCCAAATCGGACTGGAGCCTGGTGTTGCCATCCGGTTTCACCAGTCCTCAGTCAAATCGTCCAACCCATGCTAGCATGGAAAGCGGACGTTAAACGATGATGATGATGATGATGATATATATATATATATATATATATATATATATATATATATATACATATATATATAGGAGTGGCTGTGTGGTAAGTAGCTTGCTTACCAACCACATGGTCCCGGGTTCAGTCCCACTGTGTGGCATCTTGGGCAAGTGTCTTCTACTATAGCCTCGGGCCGACCAAAGCCTTGTGAGTGGATTTGGTAGACGGAAACTAAAAGAAGCCTGTCGTATATATGTATATATATATATATATATGTATGTGTGTATGTGTTTGTATGTCTGTGTTTGTCCCCCCCCCCCCCCAACATCGCTTGACAACCGATGCTGGTGTGTTTATGTCCCCGTAACTTAGCGGTTCGGCAAAAGAGTCCGATAGAATAAGTACTAGGCTTCCAAAGAATAAGTCCTGGGGTTGATTTTCTCGACTAAAGGCGGTGCTCCAGCATGGCCACAGTCAAAAGACTGAAACAAGTAAAAGAGTAAAAGAGTATATATATATATATATATATATATATATATATATATATAGTTAATGTTTGCTGTTATGTTCAGTTATAAGTGGAACAATTTCGTATTAATCTGAGAGGTTACTCTCTCCTTTTGTAGAGAACAAATTTATTACTTTTGTACAAGAATATTACTGACAGTGACTTTGAAGTTTGGTCTAGTTAGGGCAGTGCAACAAAAGTTTGAAGTCACCCTATATAATATACTCGTTTAGGAATAATATAATATATATATATATATATATATATATATATATATATGCCAAATCAGACTGGAGCCTGGTGTTGCCATCCGGTTGCACCAGTCCTCAGTCAAATCGTCCAACCCATGCTAGCATGGGAAGCGGACGTTAAACGATGATGATGATGATGATGATATATATTGCAGATCACTTATGAGGCTCTCAAAAGTGTTACTGGTAACATGGAATCCAGTACAACCTGTTGCATGGTCGGGTTGTCAGTGACCAAACAGGCACACCCACAAGGATATCCTGGTGAGGAGGGTTGCTAGAAACCCAGCAGGATTAAAAACAAAAAGGTCAGTTGAACCTAGTGCAGGCTCAACGGCTATCTAGCAAAAGCATGGGTATGCAGAAATTCCGGAATGGTGTCTGGTATGCTGAAAGACCACAGGGAGTGAGGCCCACTCAGCTTCTGTTGAAGCATGTCTCTAGGAGAAGGTCACTCTGATATAAAACCAGATATGCAGGGAATGGCATTGGACATTTTGGGGATCTTTGGTTTGTGCTAGAGATCATGGCACTCCCACATCCCTGAGCCTGCGACTCATATTGGCACCAGACATATTGCTCCAGCTTGTTTCTGGATAATGTCAGTAAAGTGGAGAGGGTTTGTGAGGTGTCGGGCAAGCCTCAGTGGACCTAAAACTCTGCACAAGCATTGCTGCTTTTTTTTCTTCCCTATATATATTTATTTTATTTTCTGTATATATGTATCTTTATTTTTAGTGTATATTTATATATTTATTTCTTTTTAGTATATATTTTTTTTATTCGGAAGTCCTGCGGTGATGGGAAGGTGGTGAAGCATGCAGACCTGACAGGTTGGAAGCATGTAGTCAGCGACCTGCACATAGGTGGCCCATGCTAGATATAATGTCATCTTCTTGCAGCCCAAAACAGCGGTAGGATTCAGTTGCCACATGGGTGTCTGAGCAGCTCCATTTAGAGGGGGCATTGCTCACCCAGATGCCGAGGAGGTGCAAGAAAAAGGTGAACCAAAAATATCCTTAAGAATCCTTAAGAAGATATCCTTAAGTTGCTGGAGGAGCTTCCTGTTCATATTAATGAACATCTAATGACTCTACGATTGCACCTGAAAGGTGGGCAGTTTGCTACTCTAATAAGTGCCTATGCACATACTTTGACTAGTTGTAATGAAGATAAAACCATTTTTTATACCCAGCTGAGAGCCATACTTAGGAAAATCCCCAATTCTGATAAAGTCATTCTACTGGGGGATTTCAATGCCTGGGTTGGAACAGACTGGCAAACATGGAACTCTCTAGGACGTTTTGGAGTAGGGAAAATGAATAGCAATGGTCTCATGCTGCTGGAGCTTTGCGATGACCATGGACTTTACATCACAAGCACTCATTTTATGCACAAAGGTGATCACGCAACAACGTGGATGCATCCAAGGTCCAAAGTCTGGCACTGGCGGGATTATGTCATCATCTGCAAGCACGACATCTATGACATTTGTAATGTTAAGTCCTTTCATGGATTGGAATGGTGGACAGACCAGTCTGGTGCAAGCAAAGTTCTGGATGATGATTAGAGTGAAAGGGAGAAGAGGGCCACTTGTCATCCGAATGTCCACAGGATACATGATGCTGTATTGAAGGAAGAGCTTCAAACTCGCTTGTCCAGCATTGAAAATACTGCATCATGGGAAGATTTTCAAGACCAGGTTCTTCAATGTGCTGCTGAAACACTGGGTGATGCTGATGCCAGACACAGAGACTGGTTTGATGAAAATGATGCTGAAGTTCAGTGAGGATTGGTTATTAAGCGCCATGCCTACAATGTATTGCTACACAGAGGACTTTCAGCTGTGCAGTGAAATCTAGCATCTGCCCCCTATAGCAGTGCAAAATCACTACTGCAGCGATCTCTCAGGAAGATGCAGAACACTTGGTGGGAGGATCTTGCTCGTGATGTTCAGGCTGCTGCTGATGCAAATGACAGCAAGAAGCTTTACCATCTTATGAAGCGAGCTTATGGACCTAAGAGCTCCACATCAGCTCCTTTGCTTTTCAAGGAGTCTTCCACCCTGTTTACTAAATCAACAGAAATCACAGGTCGCTGGATTGAACACTTCTCTGAACTCCTAAACAAGTCAGTTGTGGATGAAACAGTGATTGATACTATGCAACAAAGACCTATCATTGGCTCCTTAGACTCTTCGCCCTCAATAGATGAAGTAATGACATCAATAAGTAAATTGAATCTTGGTAGGGCACCTGGAAAGGATGGAATTTGTGCTGAGGTCTTGCGATTTGGTGGTAATTACATCACACAGTCCCTTCATGAACTTATTAGTGCAGTCTGGAGGGATGGTGCAATCCCTAAGGACTGGAAGGATGCAATTATTCTTCCTCTATATAAAGGGAAAGGAGCCAGAACAATGTGTGGTAACTACAGAGGCATTGCTCTACTATCAGCTGCTGGCAAGGTTCTGGCAAATATTCTTCTTACCCGTCTGAATGGGTGTCTCGTAAATGATGTCCTATCTGAATCTCAATGTGGCTTCCGATCTGGTAGAGGGACAATGGATATGATTTTCACAGCAAGACAGATGCAGGAGAAGTGCTATGAGCAGAATATGAATCTTGTCCAGGTATTCATTGATTTAACAAAGGCCTTTGATACTGTAAATAGGGCATTACTATGGAAAATACTTGGCAAACTTGGATGTCCGGATCACTTTGTATCTATAATTAAATCATTTCATGATGGGATGGAGGCTTGGGTCAATATTGGTGGTGGCTTGGCAGGACCCATTCTTGTAGAGAATGGTGTCAAGCAGGGTGACATCCTTGCCCCAACTCTCTTTTCTTTGTACTTTGCTGCTGCTTTTACTCATGCTTTTGCTAAGGTTCGCTCTCTGGGAATATATATCGGGTATCGATTTTCTGGCTGCCTCTTTAATTTGTGCTGATTTGCTGCCAATTCAAAAGTCTTTTAGTCTCTTATTCATGACCTCTTTTATGCAGATGACTGTGACTTAGTCTTTCATAAAGTGGATGACATGCAAATACTTATGAATCATATTTCTGCTTCTTGCAAGGCATTTGGACTCAGAATTATCCTGAACAAGACTGTTGTAACGTTCCAGACTGCAACAGGAAATCCATATGTGGAACCAACTATCTTGGTTGAAGGAACAATTCTGAAGGTGGGGAGACAAGTTTGTCTGTCTGGGCAGCACACTCAGCTGTTCTTGTTCCCTGGATGCTGAAATATCTTTCAGGCTGCAGAGAGCAACTGATTCCTTCTGGTCTCCTCAGTCTCGTGTCTGGTGCCAGCATGGCATCACAAAGCAAACAAATTACTGCGTAACATGCATGTGTACTGACATCACTCCTCTACTCATGGTGAAACATGAACCCTTTACAAACGTTATGTAATGGTCCTTGAGCGCTTTCATCAGAGATGTCTCACATACACAGTTCCCGAGGACAGCTGATATATGAGTATTGAGGCGATGGTACACAAACACCGATTACATTGGACTGGACCCCTTATGAGAATGAAGGATAGCAGGATCCCTAAGCAGATGCTATATGGGGAACTTGTGAATGGAAGCAGACCCTGGCAGAAACCAAGGCTGCGATTTAAGGACTGTGTCACATCCTCATTAAAGGCCTGTGATATGCAGGAGACTGACTGGGAGAGCAATGCCTGTCATCACAAGAGGAAGCAGGTTAAGGAGGGGATCGACACTTTTGAGAGAGTACATATTCTGCATGAAGAACTTAAGCATGTTGCTGGAAAGTGCACTGCTGGTGTAGTGAATGGGGAAAGTTTGGTTTGCAATGTTTGCAGTCGTGTATGCTTGTTATGAGCAGGGCTCATTAGCCACCAATGGAGCTGCAAATGCAAAATATAAGTTAGTCCTAGAGCGCACAATGTTCTTGAAGGTCAGCAATGGTCTTCCTCAGTCATGAGTGGACAGCCATGATACACACATATATATATCATCATCATCGTTATATAATATATATATAAAATAATTATTATTGACAAAAGCAGTATTAATATGAAAACCAATCTTTATATCCAACTTAATGTAGAGGTCATGTTAGAACAGAGAGTACTGCATTATTTACCTCAAGAAGACTTCTCACAGGGCCTTGAGTGTATAAAAGCACACATATTTATATTTTTAACAGATAAAAACAATCTGCTACAATCACCATTACTACCAGATGGCATGATTTCATCCTGCCTGGACTCTTCAGTAGAAGACATCTAGTAGTGACATAACAGCCAAATCTATCAACCATGTATAGAATATCAGTATCTGTGAAGGCACTGATTTTGCAAAGAGCCAGGAAGCTTATGGAAAAAGTAATTAATAGCAACAGAAGCAGTAGTAATACCAAAAGGCAATTATTATATCCAACTAAATGTGGATGTTGTGTTAGAACACCAAATACTGCGTTATTTATTGTGAGCGGATGTCTCATATGGATGCCTGGTGCATAAAAGCACTCATATTTATATTGTTAGCAGACAAGAACCGTCTGCTTGGGTGCTAGGACTGCCACACACTCACACAACAACAAAAACTGTACTTCTAGAATGTCAGCTGTGCCACAAACAGGCCTCTTTTCAATTCCTGTCTACCAAATCCACTGAGAAGGCTTTGGCCAACCCAAGTCTATAACAAAAGACTTGCCCAAGATACCTTGCCATGGAACTGAACCACAAATCATGTGGAACATCAACTTTTTAACCATACTGCCACATCTTCTACAATAATATATATATATATATATATAATATCATCATCATCATTTCACATCTGTTTTCGATGCTGGCAAGGCCGGAGAGCTGCCCAGGCACCAATTTTCTCTTTTGGTACAGTTTTTATGGCTGGATGCCCTTCCTTTAGAGAATTCCAACCACTTTAGAGAATGCACTGGGTGCTTTTTATGTGACACCATCACAGGTGCTGGTGCCACGTAAAAAGTGGGGTTGTCAAGTTACTTGCAAGACAAAGAATTTTAGTTGAGGGGGGGGGGAGTGAAACCAAGGGAGAGATTAGAGTATGATAGAGGGACAGGATAGTTGCCTTACTATAGACTAAATATTGTAATTACTATTTCTATGCCAAATAATTTGAACAGAATAAAAATGGTAAATTCTTACCTGTACTGATAGCAGGAATTGCAATTGATGTATAAGACTTTTCTTCAAGAAATAACAAACAATTTTTAACAGCTATTGAAAGGTAAAAAATGTCATGGATTTGTCCAACAGCATGAATGATAGTCTTGCATTTGAGTTTACCAGCTTTAGTTGACACTACTTCTCCAGTTCTCAGTTCAATCCTTCTTTGTTCCATAATTTTATTGGATTCAGCTTGAATTTCAAACCTAGCTGCAAAGATATTTACTTTCTTATGTTCTTGTTTAATACATGTTAATATATTTTAATATATGTAATATATTACATTATATATTAATATAGATAGATATTATTATAAATGTATGTTGTTATATTATATTTATATATTGTATTTTAATTCTATAACACATTACTTGTATACACACACACACACACGTGTGTGTATATATATATGCAACAGTGTGTTAGCGTATTGAGAGAGAAGTTCGTCAGAAGAAGAATTGGATGCAGTCTGCGAGAGAAGAGAACGCTGGTTTGGTCATGTGATGTGGATGGATGCTGACAGCTGCACAAAGAAGTGCCATTCATTCAAAGTGGATGGGACTTGTGGAAGAGGGAGACCCAGGAAAACATAGGACGAAGTACTGAAGGAGAACCTCAGAATGGTGAACCTTGAGGATGAGATGACAAAGGACCGAGATACCTGTGCTGATGAAGACCTGTCCTCCTCAGCAGAAGTGTATCAACTTTATGCTTAGAGAGAATAGAAGTGTTTACCATTTTGAGCCTACTCTTTGACAGAAAGAATAGAAGAAGAGAGAGAAAAGGAGAAACATGCATCAGAGTGTCACTACAAGCTGAAATGACCAGAGGAGGAAGAGGTTGCTAAAGGTATGAGTGGCTCTAGTAACCTAGGGAGACATCTAGGAGAGGTGACTTGAGGTACGAGTGGCAAGGGAGACAACTATGAACCTGGCACGTGTATATGAGCACACGTGTGTGCATATATATTCTATGGATTTGTGAATGTGTAAGAGTATCTATGCATGTGTGTATGTATGTCTATACTTTCGGTTTATGTGTGTGTATAAGGCTATGTGATGTAACTGTGTGTGCAAGTGGGTGTATATAAAGCTATTAAGTGGATGTATACTCTGTGTGTGTTTATGCATGTATGTGTGTACATGTGTATGTATATGAAGCTAATGCACACATACCTTGTGAGTGCGTGTGTCCACCACCATAATTTCCTGTCTATGGTTGGATGTCCTTCTTGTAGCCAATTGCTACATGTTTCTAAATGAGGGAATATTTTCCCATGGTCAGACATGTTTTTCGTGGAAGACTGGAAATGACACAACATCACTTGTGTGATGGTGATGTTCATTTACAACCATCGTGTGCTGTCAAGATCTTGCTACTCCCCCTCCACATATATATACATATATATATTTATATGTATGCAAGGACGATGAGCTTCTTTCAGTTTCTATCAACGAAATCCACTTCCAAGGCTTTGGCCAACCATTGACCTATAACAGAAGACACTTGTCCAAAATGCTATGAGTAGGATTGAACCTGAAACCACATGGTCAGGAAGTAAGCTTCTCAACCACACATGGATCTAAAAAGAAACATTAAACTATAAAAAATGGTATGACTAACCTTTCCGCACAATGGCTGCTGCAATTCCTCCCATGTGTTCCAGTCTGCCATTTGCAGCATTAACAATAGCATCGGTGTCCAGAGTCGTGATGTCACCTTCCCTCAACACTATTTCACAGTTTTTATACTTAAAATTAAGTATTTCTACTCTTTCACTTCCTAAATCTGAATTTAATGATATTATACTCTCAGATTGATTCTGCATTTCACATAAGAAATTCTTTCCTTCTTCACTTTCCAGAAATTCTTGAAATCCAAACATTTCAAAGTTTACTTCTTGTGATCTGATATCTTTTCTTAAATTTCCTATAAATGTTTCCATTTTCCTAATTTGGCTTTGTGTTCCTTTCAGGTGTAACTTATCATCTTTGAGACACACATTCTTCATTTTATTTTTCTCACTAAAGTCATTGATTTCCTGTTCATTGAACTCTTTAAGAAAGAGGAAATGTTCAAGAGGCATCGATATATAAGATTCATAAGTTAACGATTGCTCAAAGTTATCAATTTTGCTTTTTATATCATTAATTATTGCATCAACAGCAACAATAGAATCTTCTCCAATAAAATGGGAATCTGGAAACTCTTTTTTTAGACTTTCAACAAATGTCAACCACTTTCCATGATTTGGAGTACCCTTAATTTTGTCTACAAAATCCAATGTATTGGCAACAAAACTTTGTTTCATAATTTCTTCCAAATCTGAAAGATGTCTTTTATCACTTGCATAAAGTAATACTGAATCACCATCACCTGGTTCCCAGGAACCAATACATTTCTTGTCTCTCAGTTTCTCACCAAGGTATTCTTTCACTGGTTTTTTATTTATGATCATTCCAGCATTTAAAGGTAAGCACAGTTTAGATTTTACAACTGCCTGGAGTATTTTATTCATATCCTTTTGACAATTAGTTATTTCAGAAGACTGGCCTTCAAAAATAACTTCGTTACCATGAATTCTGACTTTTAGATCTTTAGATTGTCTTTGTGCCTGCTCAAAAAATCTGAGACCAGATAGAATACGTCTTTCATGAATATTTAAATCATACTCACATATCTTTCTAAAATGATCCAAAAGTCTGTTTTTCATTTCAATCACATTTCTTTTATGAAATCCCAAAATATTAGCTTGGCAGTTTGGGTAATCAAAATAAAAATACATCTTATCATCTTGACTGTTAAATATTCTAACAATGTCTTCAAAAATATCGGTTGGAACATCAATAATTTCAACAGTAATGGAATTTAATAAATCTTTCAAAGACTGTTCAATTTTCTCCAAATTTCCTTCAGAATAATTTAATTTCAGTTTATTAAACTTGGAATATTCCCAAAGAACTTCAGCCCATTTCTTTAACTTCTCATTAACTTCAGATCTATGTTCCTTTAAAAAACTCAGATGGAACTTGGAAGGTAGTAAATAGTCATAGACTTGCTGTCTTGAAATGGTATTTTCTTCAGATGGTTCCCGGAATGGTTGAACATTTAACTTCACACCTTCCAGTTGATGTTCTCTTCTACAAACGTCCATCACAACTAAATTATGAAAAAATAAAAAGATAAAATCATTTCGTTGGTGGGGGATTAGGGGTTAGCTAGGGAGTTCAGTGGGTCAAGACACAAAAGTATTTGAAGACAAAGTTATATGTAATTATTATAATACATTAGCAATTAGTAAAATATAATCAACATTTCACTGATACTAAGTAAACACAATCTCTATTAATTATAATAAATACAAGAAACATCAGAGGAATTCTGGTTTCAAATTTTGGCACAAGGCCAGCAATTTCAGGAGAGTGGCAAAGTCAATTACATCGACCCCAGTGCTCAACTGGTACTTATTTTATTGACCATAAACACCACTGGAATTCTGGTTTCAAATTTTGGCACAAGGCCAGCAATTTCAGGAGAGTGGCAAAGTCAATTACATCGACCCCAGTGCTCAACTGGTACTTATTTTATTGACAATAAACATCACTGGAATTTTGGTTTCAAATTTTGGCACAAGGCCAGCAATTTCAGGAGAGTGGCAAAGTCAATTACATCGACCCCAGTGCTCAACTGGTACTTATTTTATTGACCATAAACATCACTGGAATTCTGGTTTCAAATTTTGGCACAAGGCCAGCAATTTCAGGAGAGTGGCAAAGTCAATTACATCGACCCCAGTGCTCAACTGGTACTTATTTTATTGACCATAAACATCACTGGAATTTTGGTTTCAAATTTTGACACAAGGCCAGCAATTTCAGGAGAGTGGCAAAGTCAATTACATCGACTCCAGTGCTCAACTGGTACTTATTTTATTGACCATAAACATCACTGGAATTTTGGTTTCAAATTTTGACACAAGGCCAGCAATTTCAGGAGAGTGGCAAAGTCAATTACATCGACTCCAGTGCTCAACTGGTACTTATTTTATTGACCATAAACATTACCGGAATTCTGGTTTCAAATTTCGGCACAAGACCAGCAATTTCAGGAGAGTGGCAAAGTCAATTACATCGCCCACAGTGCTCAACTGGTACTTATTTTATTGACAACTAGCAGTATAACCCGACCTTGCCCGGGTGTGACTTATTACGCCATCTACAATAAGTCTTGCTAGGTGAAAATCAACTAAAAAAGAAAGCCTTACAACGAAAAATACCTTTTGATGTAAATATGTTCATAATTCAAAAGACGATGAAATTAATAGGGAAAGTCTGAAGGCTGTATTGCATAAAATTATTAAGCATACGTAAATTTCATCCGTCTAATTGGCTATAGAAATGCTTGTGCAAAACAACTTTTTGCGCTGCCCTGATTATGCATAGCAGGGTAATCCCTTTTCGCAGGAGCTAGGATGGCAATTTCTGATGAAGCAATTGCTGGCGATCTGTTGGTACACAAGCAATGTTAAATCTCTGAACGAGGTATTAACAGTAACTGCACGATAAAGTGAAGTATATTTGCCACTTAAATGTGGCTGACCCCAAGGGGTGGATGTTACTGTTGCTTTTAGCCTCAGGAGGACATCTGCTCCAGCTGGCTATCGACACACATCTGTGTCCTGTCTGTATTTGCCAAGGGAAGTTATCTTTCCCATCTTGATCTACGATACGTACGTACTCGAGTTTCAGGGTTATTTCCGTTCTTCAGCGTACGACAATCGCCGACCTTCGATGCAAAAGATAATTCTTGGCAAATATATGTACCTTTTTCCATTGAAATTATTCACTGATATCGAAAAAGTGAAAACAGAATTCTATCAGATTGGGCAGATGTTGATGCACCATTTTGCATTATGTTTAAAGTAGCTTCTGGAATGTGGTGAATTGTTGCAGTCTGTTGCTGTCATTTTAAACCGGTTGCTTTCTTTCCCCAGCAAACTCTCTTCTTTGGAGGCATAATCTATGTATATATTAAACAGAACAACAAAAGTTATAATAGATGGCAGGGTCGGTACTTTTCACATATCTGTAATTTTTCAGATTAACACTCGGACGATTACCCAACCCTAATCCTAAACCTAATCCTAAAAGTAACCCTAATATTAACCCTAACCCTAACACTAAAGCCCTAACTCTGACCCTAAAACCGTAACCGTAACACTAATCCTAACCCTAACCGTAACCGTAACCCTAAACCCCAACCTCTAACCCTGACCCTAAAACCCTAACCCTAACACCCTAGTGAAAATCGTGGTATATTTACAAAACATTGACGAACGTTAGTTATATTTTACTGAATGATTGTGTACTTGCACGTGTATGCGTTTGAGAGGAAGAGGTAGAGAGAGGGGAGAAAGGAATAGAGGTAGTTAAGAGTTTTCTTACGACGGCTTCTACTTCATTAGAAATCTACGGATGCACATACGCACATAATTGAGAAAAATGAAACAATTATGGACGACTTGCTCCGAAATACCACGGAGTGGGGAACACTTCTCAAAAATAACCTGCAGTTGTTTCCTTCAAAATTCCTACATGCTTGAAATGTGCATACATCAAGGTATATTTGTAGAAAATTTCACGAAAAAAATATTCATTTTCCTGGAAGTTAAAAGGAATTTAATTGGAATTTCAAAAAATTGTCTCCTACTCCCTCCCAAAACACTTTTACCGAAAATTTTTGTATATTCGGAATTTACATAATAAATAATATATGCATAGAAAATTTCATAAAAAGATATTCATTTTTCTGAAAGCTATGACCTTCCAAAGTCGGTGGGTACAACTCTGTAGTTATGCCACATTGACGAACGTGAATGATTGTGTTTACTTGCACGTATATGCGTTTGAGAGAGCGAGAGAGGAAGAGAGGAAGAGGGGGAGATAGAGAACGGGAGCAATGTGTATGTTGTTGTCACAGATTACGTATGTGTGGTTGTGTGTTTTTACGTATCAATGTTATGAAAAATAAGTAAAGAATACTGAGAAGAAAGTTTAATCTATGACGTTGTATGTATCACTTTCTCTCTCTGTTGAGCGCGTGTGTAAGAACGCTGTGCCAGGCAGAAGGGAAGAAATATAAAAGTTGCTAGAAACAACAGCCAAATCTCCCTTAAATCACACAAAGTAAACGGAATTTTAAAAATCTAATTACTGCACTGGAAAGTTCACATCGAGAAAATTCCATTGATGTAAAAATTTTTACGAAAAAGTGGAAAATGTGGATTTCTATAAACTTTTAAAAAGGCTTCACACAGACACACAACATCAGCTTTATATATTAAGATAAACATCACTGGAATTTTGGTTTCAAATTTTGACACAAGGCCAACAATTTCAGGAGAGTGGCAAAGTCAATTACATCGACCCCAGTGCTCAAATGGTACTTATTTTATTGACCATAAACATCATTATCATCAGGCTAAACAGAATAGATACCATGGTACTGTAGGCTGTGGATAGCAAGCCTCCGGGAGTTCCAACAAAACCTGAATTAAAAGAATGATAATAACTGCTTCTGATAAGTAGACTAGATAAAGAGAGAAGAAACAGAATTACTTACCAAATGCCTCTTTAAAACTTACAATGTAAGTATCTTTGGTCTCTTGTCGTATTGAAGAAATATCTCCACCAGAACTTCTTTCTCTGTCTCCAAAATAGCTTTCAAGACTCTCAGAGCTGACATTTGAAGAAACTGTTTTCACTTGAACACTCTTTATTTCCTCAATTCTATCCACTTTCAGTGGATTTCCTTTCAAGGGTTTTTTTTGGCACATCTTCTGAACGTACTCAAAATCTGCAATGAATACAGGGAATGGAAATAAATGAAATTTTGGTAAAAGAATCAAATTGAAGTCAATTTACTGACATTTTAGCACATTTTACATTTAAATGATTTTGAGAATTCTACAAATTTGGAGATTTCAGCATTAAAATGCAGTTCCAATAATTTAATAACTCCATATAGGCACAGGTGTGGCTGTGTGGTAAGAAGGTTGCTTCCCAGCCATATGGTTTTCAGTTCAATCCCACTGTGTAGCACTTTGAACAAATGTATTCCACTATAGCCTTAGGTTGAACAAAGCCTTATGAGTAGATTTGGTAGACAAAGACTGAAAGAAGCCATCTGTCTGTATGTTACTGTCTCCATGCCTTGGCATCACATGCTTGTTGTAAACGAGTGTCCCTGTCATACAAGCAGTGTCCTTCATTTCCAGTCTTCCTTAAAACATGTCTGGTCACTGGGAAACATTACCTTACTTGGAAATAGGTGAGGGTTGGCAACAAGAAGGGCATCCAGCTGTAGAAAATCCAACTCATCAAATTTTGTCCAACCCATGCAAGCATGGAAAAGCAGACGTTAAAACGGTGATGATGATCATGATGATGGTGCTGATGATTAACTAATCCTTTAGTTAATGTTTACTGATCCTTAAACGTAAAAGGTATTTCTATTTAGGGATAAATAAAGTGTAAAATATAAGAAACAAAACTTGATTGAGCAGATTTATGATGAAAGACGATCCAGCCTCGACCATTCCAATATCTAGAATGGTAGCTCCCGTTTTGAAGAATGCAGGGTGTAATGGGAGGGATACTTTCCTGCTATTTCTGTCAGCCTGAGCAACTGTGTAAAGGTCTTCAGATCATTAAAATGTGTGTATTTTAAGGTAGAGATGGAAATTTCAACATTTCTCGTTGGGGCTCATTCTTGTATTCTAGAATATTGTACTTTGGTTAAAGACATTACAACACCAGAGACAAGATAGTGATGAAGTTATTTAGACAAAAAAAAAATTATTTCACTAAAAATACATAGAACTATCCAATTATTTCTAAAGATAAACCTTGATTTCAAATTCTGACACAAAGCCAGCAATTTGGAAGGAAAGGTTAGTTGATTGCGTCATCCCGAGTATTCAACTGGTATTTATTTCTTGAACCCTGAAAGGGTGAAAGGCTAGTAGGACAAGGAAGGAGAAGGAATATGGGAGAGAGTCAAGAGAGAAAGAGAGAGGGGGCCTGTCCACAAGCAAGTAACTGGGGTATTAGTAGTAGTGGGGATAGACAGGGTCTGCTTTGGCATGTTTTTTTACATTTGGATGCCATTCCTAATGCCAACCATTTCACAGAGAGGGCTAGGGGCAGTTTAAGTGAGGTAAGGTCTCCTTTCATATGGTTTTTATAGTAGGATGCCCTTCCTAATGCCAACCATTTTACAGAGTGGACTGGATGTTTTATACATGGCACCAGCTCCAGCAAGGTCACCAAGTAACTTGCAAAACAAGGATCTTTTGAGAGGAAGGGCAGTGGTATTGAAGGAGGTGGCTTTGTGATGTGATGTGATGTGTAGACAAAGTATGACAGAACGATGGAGACAGGTGCCTTGCTGTAGTGGAGTCTTGTATCCTTGTATGTTGGATAAATGATTTAACGAAGGACAGAAGAAAGAAATATGAGGTTAAACACTCCCTGCCAAACAGCTCACAGTCAACTGCTTGCCAATCATTCAACGGCTGACACTCGGACAATTCTTCAATTTAGAGCAATGTGCTGATCCACTTTCATTCATTTGGGTGGGGGGGGGAGCATTCCCCAACATGGTGATACAGGGTTACCCTCGTCAGAGGGAAGGAGCAAGAGAAAGAGAGAGAGAGAGAGGAGACCATGGTGGCAATGTAGCAGGGTATACTCTTAAAGTATGAGGATGGGAATGTAAATGGGTTAGTATTGGATTTGCCAGGGTGCATGAATAGGGAGTCCATGTGAATGCCAGCAGGAGTGGAAGGACAGGATCGGGCTGCAGGAGAAGAGACGGAGAGATAAGTATAGTGCATGAAGAAGAGGAGCAGAAATGTAGCTTTGGTCGATTGAGGCAGGGTGTATGAACGATTTAATGTGACATAGGGGTGGAAGACACAGCACTCTGAGAACTCAGTTTCACTGAGGTGGAGAGGTCTTCCCAAGAACCTTCTATTACCAGACATCTGAATCCATTGTCTTCTTGAGATTGGCTCTCTCTTCCACAGTTGCCATCCCCTTTAAGCAATCAACACTTCTAGATACAGCTATTTTCATTCATACGCATCACATTTCCAAACCAATGCAGTCTTCTCTCTTGCATGCAACGATTGATTCCTCTTATGAAGTGTAGAACCAGGTCAGAGATATTCTGACCATAAACACACCCAAGCGTCCTTCCTTGTTTAAGATGTTAGGTGTTACATGAAGAGGATTTAACTGCCTTTTCTAGCAAATCACGTCATCATTTAGAGGCCCCTTTGTTTACTCTATAGCTGAGAGGATTATGAGGTTCCCTGTACAATTAACTGGTTCCTGTATTTTTACAGATTCAATACGTAAGAATATTCTAGCATTCCACATCTGCACTTCTCATTCTAGTACATACACACACATATATATGCATATAAGAAAAGTGTGTGTGTGTGTGTGTGTGTGTGTGTGTGTTCATAATTTTCTTGGCATTCCCTGGTGGTCGTCAATGAGAGACACAAAGAAACAAGCAGTGTCCTTTGTTTCCTATCTTCTACAGAAACACGTTTGGTATTGGAGGAATATTATCTTGCTTCGAAGCAGGTGAAGGTTG
Organism: Octopus bimaculoides; assembly: GCF_046866305.1. NCBI lineage: Eukaryota > Metazoa > Mollusca > Cephalopoda > Octopoda > Octopodidae > Octopus > Octopus bimaculoides. Next base: position 202,213,597 of record NC_142928.1, read on the forward strand.
GTGACAGGAGAGGCACCCAGCCGTAGAAAATGCTGCCTCAATGGATTCCATCTGATCTCTGCAAGCAAAGGAAAAGGGGATGCAAAAATGATGATGATGATGAAGACAATGATGATGATGATGATGAGGATGATGAAAACGCTGATGCTGCTGCTGATGATGATGGGTAAAAGTTTTATTGTTTTATTTCTGTAAATTTTCACAAGTCTTATTTTTTAAAATTCAAGTCTCAAAGAGAAAATTTTACAAAACTATGATTAAAGAATAAATAAATACCTTTCTCCGCCATGATTTCAACAGGTATTTTTGCTCTGCAACTGAAAAGAAAATAATTAGGAAGAAACATCGTTAAGGCATTGAATGCATCATTTGTACTCAAAGTAGGTTTTCTTTCCCTCTTTCTCATATTCTTTCTCTTTCTCAAACATAATTACAATTAAGGGAGAGACGAAAATCCTTCCCCTACTTATTTCAAACAACATCCTAACACCTCCAATATCCACCTGCATCCAATTCTTCAAGTAGTTCACTCACATCAGTGCAAGTGAAGAATACTGCTTACAACTTGTCTCCAACCATAATGTCTACAGAATCACTTGTGGATTCAGATTCCTCACTCAAATCCAATGCTTATCTATTCACCTTGCTTTGAATCGATGCCGTTATCTCATAGCTTAAACATTTTGATAATGGGATTATTTTGAGATGCTCTCTGTTTCTTTCAATTAATATTAAATATAACAAAGAATTTAATAAAATAACTTTGTTATCATTAAGCTAGTGTTAGGAACATGAATTGTGGAAGATTTTAATTCAAAACTTATGAAAACAAGACATTTGTACGACAGAGCCAGAACCGGTTTCAGCCAGGTTGGTATTGTAAGGGTTTTAAACATTTTGATAATGGGATTATTTTTTAGCATGACATTGTAGGGGAGGTGTTACAAAGGCTGGATCTTGCTAGTTCAACTATAAAACAAGTTACAGAATATAATCTAACTGATAGAACTGAACCTGTTGCACCCTGTGAACCAAAAATTAATCTAAAAGACCATAAGAAAAACTTTCACGTAAATCCTACTGTTAGACTCATTTGCCCAACGAGATCTGATATTGGTAGATTAAGTAAGCTTATTTTAGATAATATTATACCGTTCATTATTCCTAACCTTACTCTTAAATTATGGATTAATACTGATGAAGCTCTTAATTGGTTTAACTCTATTGACAACAATAATAATTTTTCCTTTATCCAATTCGATATCAACAATTACTATTCTAGCATTTCTCCTATACTCCTTAACAAAGCTCTCATATTTGCTAAAAATAGATCCCTAATTACTAGAGAAAAAATTGACGTAATACTTTTAGCTAGAAAAACCATCATCGAATTCGAAGATAAGCTCTGGACCAGATCTGACACCCCTGATAACTTTGATATCCCAATGGGATCGAGTGATTCGGCTGAAATAACAAATTTGGTTGGAGCATATCTTCTATATTGCCTAAATAGGGAAATTCCTGAACTCCAAGGAGGCCTTTATAGGGATGATGCATTATTTATCATACCCACCAACAACAAATCAACCATAGAGAGAATGAGAAAGAATATTAGAAAATTCTTTAAAAACTTTAACCGTAGCATTACTTTTGAATATGGCACTAAAATCGTTACTCCTGCACCTTTAAATATTTCAAAAAGTAAATATTTTTTAAAACGTAAATCTTGTTAAATTTTTTAATTTAGTTTCTCTCATTTCCCTGACTAATAACTATTTTATTTGAGTTATGACTTTTAATATATACTTAGAATACATTTTAACCTTCTCCAACCCACTGATAGTAGTCCTACATCTTCTCTAAGTTATTCTGAGTCTCTTCTTTCTATCACTTTTTTGAAAATCTTAGCTTCATTTCTCTTAATTTAGTCCTGGTTTTCTATCTCTATTCCTCTCCCTTTTTCCCTCTTCTCTCTTCCCTCCTTTCTTACTGTTTGGATTTTGGCCATTAATATTATAGTTTTACTCATAAATAATACCACCCCACATTAATTTATATCTTATTTTAACTGGATATGTTTATCTTGTTCTAATTATTATTGTTCCCTATAGTTTTGAAATTAGTAATTCAGTGCTTCATTGTATTATTCTATTTATACTGTAGAATAGATATATTTCTTAATATATTTCTTAATTAAGGTCAATACCTTGACCTTAATTCCCATACCTTAAATTTTTTCCAAATTTTTACCACTCCTTAGAGTATTGTCCTTCCATTTCCTTGTTTTTTTTTCTTTCCCTCATGCTTGATTTACCCCTAACCTGCTGTCCACCACTACTTAACCTACCTTCCTCTAAATTTGAAATTACTACTATCCCTCCTATTAGATTTTAAATTCTTGTTTGATTCACTTGTCTGTGAAACAGCAGCATAGTCGAGATGTGTTTTCTTCTCTTACTCTTGTTTTTTGCAAACATCTTCAAAATGACTTTCTAAAATGAAATTCCATTATGCAGCTGAGGAGTACATTTTCATTGTATTTTCTGTAGTGTTCTCACTACATGAATAAATGGAGCTTGTACGAAACGTACGTACTGCTATAACTTATTGAATTTTTGTTGCTTAACTTCAAATTTTATTCACCAAATCTCTTGATTTTGTTTTTGGTTTTTATCCTACCAAATTCTGGTGCCTCAAACATTTTACGTACCACATTTAATCTTTTGATTAAATCTATATTATTATTATTATTATTATATATATATATATATATATATATATATATATATATATATATATATATATATTAGATTTAGATTTAAAATTGAATATGGTACTTATGTTAAGGCACCAGAATATAGCATGGCATTATCCAAAACCATTCTAAGAGCAAGGTGATAAAAAAATCAAAATAAGCAACACGGATTTTAAAGATGATTGCAGTACGCACGTTTCATGCTACTCCATTTATTTAAGTAATGCGAGCATTACATTAAATGCAATATGTAGAGCAATCTTCAGCTGCACAAAAATGTAGAAAAATTACAGTAGAATAGACATTTTATAATTGTGGCAACATTTAAAATCCAAGTGGGAAGAAGAATACATAAAAATCCATTTTGACATAGCCAAGGCTATCAGGCTAGTAATTAGTTTTAGGTAGAATTCTAACTGTCTCTGATTTTATTGTCTCTTATCTAGTGGTTATAGTATAAGGAACAATCCCTTCTAAGGAAAGGGAAGGTGTAAGCATTATACATGGATATAGTTATAAAGGTTTCTCTGGTCAGAGTGGCAACACTATTTTAGGTTGGGTTTGTTACTGCTATCATAATGTTTGAGAATTGAACCATATTGTATTTATTATGTAGATCCCGAATATACAAAAATTTCCGGTGAAAGTCTTTTGGAATGAGGGTGGGGGACAATTTTCGGAAATTCCAACAGAGTCCACTTAAATTCTTCTTAACTTCCATGAAAATTAATATTTTTTCGTGAAATTTTCTACAAATATACCTTGATGTATGTACATTTCGAGCATGTAGGAATTTTGAAGGAAACAACTGCAGGTTATTTTTGAGAAGTGTTCCCCACTCGGTGGTGTTTCGGAGCAAGTCGTCCATAATTGTTTCATTTTTCTCCATTATGTGCGTATGTGCATCCGTAGATTTGCAATGAAGTAATACGCTGCTTCTGTTCTCTTCTACTTCTCTACTAGAAACGTTTACTTTGGAATTTACTTCTATTGAGAAAAAAAAAAATCGTGTGCATGTTATTTTTTACGTAAGTTTTCTTATGACGGCTTCTCTTCACTGTCTAGAAATCTACGGATGCACATACGCACATAATAGAGAAAAATGAAACAATTATGGACAACTTGCTCCGAAACACCACCGAGTGGGGAACACTTCTCAAAAATAACCTGCAGTTGTTTCCTTCAAAATTCCTACATGCTCGAAATGTACATACATCAAGGTATATTTGTAGAAAATTTCACGAAAAAATATTAATTTTCCTGGAAGTTAGGAGGAATTTAAGTGGACTCTGTTGGAATTTCCGAAAATTGTCCCCCACCCCCATTCCAAAACACTTTCACCGAAAATTTTTGTATATTCGGAATCTACATAATAAATAATATATGCATAGAAAATTTCATTAAAAAATATTCATTTTTCTGAAAGTTATGACCTTCCAAAGTCTGGTGGGTAGAACTCTGCAGTTATGCCAAAAGGATTATACTTTCCTCAAAGTTACAAGGGTAGAAATTGGACCTTGTAAATGTTGTGAATTTTCCGAAGTCCTCCCCCACCCCAGTTGCTTCCCATGCATTTTCTGAGGTTTTTTTTTTTTTTTTTGTATATTCGGAATCTCCGTCATTGAAAACAGGAATCCAGTGAAAGAAAAAAGTCGGAAAGGTCGGTTTCAGGGGCAGTGACTGTGTGCCGGGCCCAGCAAATTAGCCATAGCCATTTCTCTGAAAGTTACTGGGAAACAAAGCTTTGGTGGGGGGGTCACACTTTTGTGGGCCAATACAAAGGACGAGGACGAGAGATTGAGAGGTGGGTGAGAGAGAGACGGGGAGGAAAGAAAGAAGGAAAGAAACAAAGAGAGAAAGGAAGAAAGAGGGGAAGAAAGGAAGAGAAAAGAAAGATAGGAGGAAAGAAAGAAAGAAGGGAAGAAAGAGGGAAAGAAAGAAGAAAGAAAGAAAGAAAGAAAGAAAACATCTAAACAAAAACTCAAGTGTCATGTTACGGCCTTTTAACGCCCCACCCAAGAAATCAAAATGAAAACAATGAAATTAAGACAGAAAATGAATTGTTGTAAAAAGAAGATGACGTAACATGTAAATATATTTCCTTGATCAACAAACATTACAGAGTAACCTTTTACTAAAGCGGCTTCAATTAACAGAAAACCTATTTCAGAAATCTTGGATAAATAATTCCCATGTTTTCGATGATAACAAATTATTCCGATTTCACTAAAAACCACACAGCATTTCAAATTTTTAATTTGTTCCTCCCGCTCCGCTTTTATCAATGTATACAGGTATTGTGTATATGTATGAAATGTATAGTATATCTGTATGTATGTATGGTGTATTACATTGATTAATAAAGAACCGAAAAAAAAAGTCTGTTTATTCAGAGATTCTTTCAAACCAAATCCAAACAAGTTTCCACATATTCCTTCGGTTGCTTCTCACTACATTTCCTGTTTCAAACCTAGCCCGGATTTGCTATATTTTCATTCTACTGGGGCAGTCATTTGTCAGACAACCCCATCGTCTTAAATATTCTTTTCTACTCTAGGCACAAGGCCGAAATTTCGGGGGAGGCGGCTAGTCGATTAGATCAACCCCAGGATGCAACTGGTACTTGTTTTATCGACCCCGAAAGGATGAAAGGCAAAGTCGACTTTGGCGGAATTTGAACTCAGAAAGTAAAGATAGACGAAATAATTGTAAGTATTTCACCAGGAATGTTAATGTTTCTGATGTGTTAGTATCCCTGATAATGAAACAATTGTCTTCTTCTAGGGTGTGGCCTATATGAGGAGATTTGGCTACCATTTCTAGCTTGACGTACGTTAAAACTGTTAACATAATTTTATGGAATCCAGGTAACAGAAAATTAACAGGTAAACTATGGGGGTTTTGTCTGGAGGGGGGATTATCTGTGAGGGTTTTGTCCTAGATGGAGACATAAATCATTTGTGACTTTATTGCAGGTCACCATTTTATGACCAGGAAATCATGGCATGCCTACACAAGTGCCCCTCCATCGATTTTGTTTCTTCGTAACTTTCAGGAATGTTGATGTTCTTGAATGAAATTTACTAGAAATACCTTTAAGAGGCAAAATATCGATGGCTTTGCAGACATACGTAATGACACACATCACATATACCTACAGAACTTGGAAATATGCACGCACTCATACACACACATTGTGAAAATGAAGAAGAAACAAATCCGCGTAGTTATAATGTAATGGAAAGTATTGAAAGCGATTTTGTAAAGTATTTGTAAAGCAATGGAGAGACAGGATTAAAGAAATTCAATTGGAAAGATGTAAAACGAAAACTTACCTCGTAACAGCCCTGAACAAAACTGAAACTTGAATCTTTATTTGATGGTTTTTAAGCTGTTCATTGGTTTAACAATAATCTTGTATGACATCAGTGTTTTTTCCGAGAGAAACACTTCTCCCTCTGACCTCTTTTATACAATTTACTTGTACGAAAACTTTGTGATGAAACTTTATTATTATTTACAAGACAACATGAAGAAAACTTTTCAAAAGAAGAAAAACCTGAAATAGTTTTAATCGGAAATGAAGGTGAATGTAGATAGAATTTATTTGGTTGGCATGTTTTTTTTTTCCACAAACCTTCAGAGTGTGTGTACACATACACGCACGCATGCATGTATGCATGCACACTCACTCACTCACACACACACACACACACACATACATGCATATATATACATTGGTAGCAGATAGCATTTTCCCACAAGTCCCCTGCCTGTTATTCTCTCCTGTTACACTAGGAAATTTAGATCTTTTCGAAGCATCCATGGGTCAAACACGTGATACAGAGGAGAAATCCTTTGTATAGTTTCACATAATTTAGTTAGGAATAATATATATATATATATATATATATGCTCAACCAAATCGGTTTTCCTTCTCTTTGGTCAGTGGATGCTCACCCAAAGGGCGTCTAACTTTCTAATTTCAAGGTGCGACAACACAAACCTTACTCTTTCTATCTACCCTTATTCTATTAGCCTGTCCTTCTCTAGTAGTCACTCACAGATGAAGATAACTACCATACACGATGGACCATAACGGTTAATGACCAGTGTATACAAACAATCCTACATTGTAACCAGAGTAATAATCATATAGATAAAATAGCCATCCAAACAAACAATTAATGTTGTTCTTCTTCACTCATTTATTTGACTCATATCATTACAAAACCTGACTGTTGTAATTGGTGAGTTCACACACACATACGCACATACATACAAATACACACATACATACCATACATACATAACATACAGACATGCACACACACACACATACATACACACACATACATATACACATGCATACACACTCATATATACATGCATACATATGTATGTATGTCATTGCTCAGTTTTATTTCAAGATTTCTTGCCAATAGAGAAAGAGCTGGTTTCTAACCTAGATCCAAGTTTCCTTCATTGCAATTACAACATCAACAATGTATTTTGTTTGTATGTATGTATGTATGTATGCATGCATGAATAAGTATGTATGTATGAGTGTGTATGCATGTGTATGTATGTATGCATGTATGTATGTGTATGCGTGTGTATGTATGTATGTATGTGTATGCAAGTATATTTGTATGTATGTAAGTTTTGTTCACGTTCCTCTTCAGCAAGTTCAAACCAGTTGCTAATGAAGCGACAAAACTCTCAGATGGTAAATCATTGGAATGTGTTACAAATCTTCACTATGCCATTCAGAGATCAGATTTTGAAGTTCTCTTTTGATCTTTCTTTGAAAAAGCCTAGCATTTCTAGGTGTTTGTGTAAGTTTGTAAGCACATAGCCTAATGCACCTATGATAATAGGTACAAACGAGAACTTGTAGTCATGGTAGAAGCAGTAAAGAAATTGTTTTCCAAAGTCCTACAGCATGATGATCAGACTTGAAGTGTATCGGATTGCCAGACAGTGTGTCAGAGGAAAGCAGGATATTGTGGGCGAGAACTGTGAGTGGATGGATAATGGTATGCTTGCACTCAAAGACGTGGGCAAGAAAGAAGGATGGAAAAGTTACTATGCCAAACTGTTGAATGTAGAGAACGAATGGGATAAAGGGAGTCTCCCTCATGTGATCCCAACAGATGGACCGGCTATCCTAGTGGACAGCGATATGGTAGAGACGGCAATTAAAAACATGAAAACATGGGAAAGTCCCAGGTTCACCCAGAATCACAGCAGAGATGCTCAAAATATCCGGTAAGGCAGGTTATGGGCTTGTCACCCACATAGTTAATTAGGTCGTTAAGGAAGGTGTAATACCCAGTGACTGGCATAGCAGCATAATCGTAAGCTGCTACAAGGATAGATAGAAGCAATTACAGAGGCATCAACTCCTGGGCCAGGTGAGGAAAATTACATAGAGAGTTGTGGCACAGAATTTGGCTAGACCAAATGCAGTTCAGCTTTATCCAATGAAGAACCACTTCTGATGCTATTTTCATAATCAGGCAATTGCAAGAGAAGTACTTAGCTAAGAATAAAACATTATAATTGGCATTTGTTAATCTAGAGGAAACTTTTGATAGAGTGCCCCGCTGTGTGACATGGCGGGCTCTGAGGAGGATAGGGATAGACAAGTGACTGGTGAAAGCTGTACAGGTCATATACAAAGACGCTGTCAGTAAGGTAGAGTTAACCACAAGTACAGGGAAGAATTACGTGTATAGGTAGGAGTTCATCAAGGCTCAGTCCTTAGTTCCCTCCTTTTCATTATTGTCCTCCAGGTCACCTAGGTAGGTAGACCTGTACAATATGTAGTAAAAATGTATGGAGGAAACTCTCTATGGTGTATCCAGTGAAAGCTATGGTCACACAAGGGGTGCAGTAGGTTAATTGGAAGGTTTTCGTATATGGAAGATGCACAGGGTCCATCAAAACATTAGAGACTTGGAAAACTGAGATTCTCAAATGCCCTGGTGGCACATTAGGGGTTAGATGATTTCTGAGACCTAGGGGACTAAATTAATAATAGGGGAAGATGCACACAAAGTGCAATAGCTAGAATAAGAATAGGATGGAGGAAATTCAGAGAGCTGTTACTTTTGCTGGTTACGAAAGGTTTCAAAGAAAGATTGTATGATGCATGTCTACAGACAACAATTCTACATGGTAATGAAATGTGGGCCCTGAATGAAGAGGTTAGAGAGGAATGAGGCTAGTATGCTCTGTCAGGTGTGTAATGTAAGCGTACATTTTCTACAGAATGCCAGTGTTCTGAGAGAGAAGTTAGGCATAAGAGGAATTGTTTGCTGTGTGTAACATGGAAGACTGGTTAGGTCATGTGGTGTGGGTTGATGCCGACAGCACCATAGAGAAGTACATTTCTCTCAGAGAGGATGAAACACGTGGAGGACCCAGGAAGATATGGAATGAAGTGCTGAACAATCTCAGGATGCTGAACCTTTCAGGTGAGATGACGAATGACTGAGATACCTGGCACCTGGCCTTAGTCAAAAGACTACTACCTTCTAACAGAAGTTTTAGGACCAATCCTTCTGCGGCAATTGCAGGGGTACTATGTGAAAGCGCTCACATGGTACCACTTAAAAGTGCCCATGTCATGATATGTAAAAGTGCCCATTCGACAATACGTAAAAGTACCAGTCCAATGCCATGTAAAGCGTCCATGCATTGTCACGTAAAGCGTTTGTATGGTGTTACTTAAAAGCACCATTGTGGTGTCACCTAAAAGAGCCCGTGTGGTGTCAGGTAAAAGCTTCCATGTGGGGCCAGAGGTAAAAGCATTCAGCAGATTCTGCAAAGTGTTAGGAAGGACATCCAGTCATAGAAACCAAGTCAAATCAGACTGGAGCCTGGTGCAGCTCACTCCCCTGCTTGCGAGCTCTGGTCACACTCCAATGATTGCCAACATGTACAACTGACGTTAAAGGATGTTGATTCAATACTTAGAAAACCAACCCCAATACCAATCCACTGACCTCTTTAGAGAGCTTTGCCACAAAATAGGCCAACAGTAGCAGCAAGACATGCAGGCAAGATCATTCAACCCCATTTCTCAGATTACAAAATGTTGTCAACACAAGGACAACAACAGCCGAGTCATCATGACTATAGAAAGCAGTGAATACAAGGACAAAAATACCAACAGCAGCAACAAGCATAGAAAGAGGAACAGCAATGACAATAGAGAGATCATGGCTAGAGGAGAAAAGGAGGACAGTGAAAATTATAAGAAAGACAACAGGAGCTGTCGGAATCCAGTCACCTCCTTTACACACACCAACAATTTCCTTTTCTGCCTACCTCTCTCTCAGAACACTACACATCCAGTGGATCCTATCAAACTATCCAACACATAGCAGCCTGGAGAAAGGGCGCAAAATAACGATGATGACAAGAAGATCATGGTGATATATAACCAAGGAAGTTAAAAGCTGATGCACAAACAAACAGCTCTGACTGTACTGCTACCCATGGCAGAAACAACTGTAAGCCAATGAAGTTGATTTAGTAATTAGTGTTCCTTTACTTCTATTAATATATATATATATATATATATATATATATATATATATATATATATATATATATATATATATAAGCAATGTTAAATCTCTGAGCGAGGTGTTAACAGTAACTGCACGATAAAGTGAAGTATATTTGCCATTTAAATGTGGCTGACCCCTAAGGGGTCAGCCACATATATATTGCCAAGGGATTGTCATTCTCATCAAAGGTCGGCGATTATCGTACGCTGAAGAAGGGAAATAACCCTGAAACTCGGGTCCGTACGTATCGCAGATCAAGATGGGAAGGATAACTTCCCTTGGCAAAAATAGACAGGACACAGATATGTGTCGATAAGCCAGCTGGAGGAGATGTTCTCCTGGGGCTAAAAGCAACAGTAACATCCACCCTTAGGGGTCAGCCACATTTAAATGGCAAATATACTTCACTATATATATATATATATATATATATATATATATATATATATATATATATATATATATATATATATATATATTATCATCATCATCCTCATCGTTTAACGTGCGTTTTCCATGCTAGCATGGGTTGGACGGTTTGACAGGGGACTGGTGGAGCCCGAAGGCTACACCAGGCTCCAATTTGATCTGGCAGAGTTTCTACAGCTGGATGCCCTTCCTAACGCCAACCACTCCGAGAGTGTAGTGGGTGCTTTTACATGCCACCAGCACAAGGTCCAGTTAGGCAGTACTGGCAACAGCCACACTCGAAATGGTGTGTTTTACGTGTCACCTGCACAGGAGCCAGTCCAGCAGCACTGACAATGCCCTCGCTCGAATGTTGTTTTCCACGTACCACCGACACAATTTCCAGTAAAGTGATGCTGGCAACAATCACGCTCGAATGGTGCTTTTTACATGCCACTGGCATGGGGGCCACACAGTGACCTTGGCAACGATCATGCTTGGCTGATGCTCTTAGAACTCCACTAACCAAGATTCCAAGCATTTCCAAAACAGAATTAGACAATGCAATGCTGCACTACAAATGACATCATTTAGAGCCACAAGAGATTTAACTGGGCCAAGATTCATCCAAACTTTCAAGGTCCAAGGTCAGGTTTATCCTCAAATTGGCTCTCTACTCGATCTGTCAAATGAATCGCCAAAATCAGCTTTTTATTATTTATAATCTGTACCTGTTTTTTGGTTACGAAATTAGCAACACAAAACATGCTTTTGAATTGCGTGTATTTACTTTATATACATACAAGACTTGCAAATTTTCTTTTGACATTTCACTTAACGTCTGTGTTCCGTGCTGGCATGGGTTGGAGAGTTATTAATGTAGGAAGTTGATATCTCAGCTATTAGCAGTTGAGACCTGCATAATCTAGACAGTGGTTTTAAATTTCATTATTCTCTTTAACCCGGGTAATTCCAGATATTTGTGCTAGTATATATATGTGTGTCTGTGTATATATATATATATATATATATATATATATATATATATATATATATATATATTGTTTTGCATAAGAAAGAAGGAAACAAAGGACCACTGATGAGGTCACAGAAGTGTGACGAAAGAACTCTGGCCGAAATAAGATTAAGATTAATGTAATATAAAGCTGAAGCAAATTAACACCAAATATACAATGCGTGTGTTTTTATTAGCTAAACTGGCAATATGACCATCCCCAAGTACAACAATATATATATATATATATATATATCATCATCATCATCATCATCGTTTAACGTCCGCTTTCCATGCTAGCATGGGTTGGACGACTTGACTGAGGACTGGTGAAACCGGATGGCAACACCAGACTCCAATCTAAATTTGGCAGAGTTTCTACAGCTGGATGCCCTTCCTAACGCCAACCACTCAGAGAATGTATTATTAAAAAAAAAATTTTTTTAAAATTTTTATTTTTTACTACCCACAGAGGGGACAAACAAGGACAGACAAACGGATTAAGTCGATTATATCGACCCCAGTGTGTAACTGGTACTTATTTAATCGACCCCGAAAGGATGAAAGGCAAAATCGACCTCGGTGGAATTTGAACTCAGAACGTAGCGGCAAACGAAATACCGCTAAGCATTTCGCCCGGTGTACTAACGTTTCTGCCAGCTCAGAGAGTGTAGTAGGTGCTTTTACGTGTCACCTGCACGAAGGCCAGTCAGGCGATACTGGCAACGGCCACGCTCGAAATGGTGTCTTTTATGTGCCACCTGCACAAGAGCCAGTCCAGGGGCACTGGCAACGATCTTACTTGGCTTGCCGGGTCTTCTCACGCACAGCACATTTCCAAAGGTCTCGGTCAGCAGTCATCGCCTCGGTGAGGCCCAATGTACGAAGGTCTTGCCTCACCACCTCAGGCCAGGTCTTCCTGGGCCTACCTCTTCCACGGGTTCCCTCAACTGTTAGGGTGTGGCACTTTTTCACGCAGCTATCCTCATCCATTCTCACCACATGTCCATACCAGCGCCATCGTCTCTCTTGCACACCACAACTGATGCTTCTAATGTTCAGCTTTTCTCTCAAGATACTTACACTCTGACGAGTATTCATATTGACATTACACATCCAACGGAGCATACTGGCTATATATATATATATATATATATATATATATATATATATATATATATATATATATATATATATATATATATATATATATATATATATATATATATATATATATATATATATATATATATATATATATATATATATATAAGTAAAGTTGTAAGGTACTGCACAAGTGGAAATATATATGAAAGAAGGCTTGAAAATGCAATTTTAAAGATGTTTATTTACTTTAAAATTGCATTTTCAAACTTTCTTTCATATATATATATATATATATATATATATATATATATATATATATATATATATATATATATATATATATATATATATATATATATATATATATATATATATATATATACTGGAGTAAGCACATAAATGTGCAACAAGGTGGAAAAAAGAGTACTCAAATACCAGAGGTAGAGTAATATGCTTTATTGAAAAGCAGCAGAAATATAGCAAAAAACCTTTTATGTGAGCATAGCTTACACTGGGTACATCATATCCAGTTTCTACCCATACCTTTTCCACAGAAGAAGCAGGGCCATCTTCCTACAATTACTAAGATTTTGGTTTTTGGAAGGTTAACCCTAAGACCCTTCAATTCTTGACCTTGCTTTCCAAACCCTAAACTTCGTCTGTAGTTCTGGCAGTGATTCAGCTATTATAGCAAGGTCATCAGCATAGAGGAGCTCCCAAGGGCATCCTGTCTTGAATTTGTCTTATTGCCTGGAGGACTATAATGAACAAGAGGGAGCTGAGGACTGATCCTTGGTGAACCGCTACTTCAACCTGGAATTCTGCACTATACAAGTTGCGAACCCTCACCTTACTGCCAGCATTCTTGTACATAGCTTGTACAGCTCTTATCAACCACTCATCTATCCTCAGACTCTGCATTAACCACCAGATAAGGGATAGGGGGACCCTGTCAAAGGCTTTCTCTAGGTCAGCAAAAACCATGTACATAGATATTTCTCCTGCAGTTGCCTTACCAGAAATAGAATATCAATGGTGCTTCTGCCTGGCACAAAACCAAACTACATCTCATCTTGGTTAACTCTGTCCCTAATTAGTTGGGCTATAACTCTGTCTGTAACTTTCATCACCTGATCCAATAATTTGATACCCCTGTAATTATTTGTATCTAAAGCGTCACCTTTACCTTTGTAGCAGTTGACTATAGTGCTGCTACACCAGTCATTGGGTATGACTCCTTCATGAACTACCTGATTTACGATGCGGGTGACAAGACTATAACCCACACTGCCTGATATTTAAGCATCTCAGCAGTGATTCCTGATGGGCCGGGGGCATTTCCTGACTTCATATCCTTAATTGCATTATCTACCAGGATACTGTCGATTCGGGTAGATGGTCCCTCTGTTGGGTCAACATTTGGCAGACTCTCTTCCTCCCATTCATTCTCCACATTCAGCAGTCTTTTATAATGGCATCTCCAAGCCTCTTTCTTTGCAGAATCATTAGATGCAAGGGCACCATCATCCATGTGGACACATTTCTCTCCTATGATATCATGGTTTTCTCTCACACACTGTCTTGCAATCCGAAATACTTCAATTCTTTGGTCCTCACATCGCTGAACATTGGCAAACTTCTTTTCTGCTTCTCCCTTGGCTATATATACCTGTCCCTTAGCTTCCCTTTTGGCTATCTGATACATTCTCCTGCTACCCCAAATCTTCCAGGTATTCCAAGCCTATTTCTTTGCTCTAATAGCCCTGCCTACAGTATTTTTCCACCACCATGTTACCCTAGACCTGGAAGGGACTTTGCACCAGCCACAGATTTGGTCTGTGGCTCTCAGCAAGCTGTCTCGCAGGAATTCCCAGCTGCCTTCTATGTCACACGACTGTAGCTCCTCCTCCCTATCATCAAGTTTCTCAGTAAGGACATCTCTAAATCTCTGACGATGTTAAGGGTTCCTGAACTTCCAAGTCCTTCTTTTCAAGATTGATCTGCTTTTTGGCATCCTTCTGGCCTCGAATCTAAAGTCACTAATAACTATGCTGGTGGGGTACATTCTTCACCAGGGAGGATCTTTGTAATTAAAAGCAACCATGCATCCCACTGTCTAGTGAGAATGAAATCAATCTGGCTAACAGAGTCCCCTGATGGATAGGTTATCAGGTGCTAGCTGGCTTCCTGAAGTTGGTGTTGCAGATCAATAGGTTATTTGCATTGCAGAACTCCAGGATCCTAGTTCCCTCTTCATGTCTGGTACCAACTCCATGGCCCCCATTTACACCATGGAAGACACCAAATTTCTGCCTGACATACCCAATAAAATCTCCAGCCACAAAGATGAGATCATTATCACTCGTCTTTGAGGTAGCCTACAGAAGGATATCATAAAAGTAATCCTTCCGTTCAGTTAGTAGGCCCGCTTGTGGAGCGTAGGCAGAGATAATTGTAGCCATACCATTCTGCAAGACTAGCCTGAGTTAAAGTACTCTATTGCACACCCTTACTACCTCTATGACCTTATCCACCTATTTCTCTACAAGAAATATGCCCTTACCATGAGATTTGGGAGGTAACACAGGAAGAAAGTTCCCATGACTTCATAACATTTGTTCTTGCTTTTAACCTAAACCAGGTGATACCCAATGACTGGTGTAGCAGCACCATTGTCAATTGCTACAAAGGTAAAGATGACGCTTTAGATACAAATAATTACAGAGGTATCAAGTTGTTAGATCAGGTAATGAAAGTCATGGAGAGGGTCATAGCCCAACTAATTAGGGAGCGAGTCAGTCTAGATGAGATGCAGTTTGGGTTCGTGCCAGGGAAAAGCACCACTGATGCTATATTTCTGGTAAGACAGCTGCAGGAGAAATACCTAGCCAAGGATAAACCTCTGTACCTGGCTTTCATTGACATGGAGAAAGCCTTTGGCAGGGTCCCCCGATCCCTTATCTGGTGGTCAATGAGGAAACTTGGGATAGAAGAATGGTTAGTGAGAGCTGTGCGAGCCATGTACAGAGATGCTGCCACCAAGGGGACGGTTAGCAACGAGTACAGTGAAGAATTCCGGGTAGAAGAAGGGGTCCATCAAGGCTCTGTCCTCATCCCCCTCCTATTTATCATAGTCCGCCAGGCGATCACAGAGGAATTCAAGACAGGATGCCCCTGGGAGCTCCTCTATGCTGATGACCTTGCGCTAATTGCTGAGTCACTATCAGAACTAGAGGAGAAGTTTCAGGTGTGGAAGTGAGGACTAGAATCGAAGGGCCTCAGAGTCATCCTAGCAAAAACCAAAGTCCTAATGAGTAGGAAGGTAGACAAAACACAAACCCCTTCAGGTAGATGGCCCTGCTCGATCTGTAGAAATGGCGTAGGTAGAAACTCTATATAAGATGCACTGAGTGCAAGCTTTGGACACATAAGAAGTGCAGCAATATCAAAGGAAGGCTAACTAGGAAGATAGTTTTTGTATGTGGCAGATGTTCAGGAGCTATAAACACTGTAAATGTGCAGAAGACAATTTCTGCCACATTCCCGGGAGAAAAACTAGAAGTGGTTGATAGCTTCTGCTATCTAGGTGATCAAGTTAGTAGTGGGGGAGGGTGCACTGAAAGTGTAGCTGCTAGAATAAGAATAGCCCAGGCAAAGTTCAGAGACTGTATGATGCATGTGTACGAACAGCCATGCTACATGACAGTGAAACATGGGCCGTGACTGCTGAGGACATGCATAAGCTCGTAAGGAATGAAGCCAGTATGCTCCGTTGGATGTGTAATGTCAGTGTGCATACCCGTCAGAGTGTAAGAACCTTGAGAGAAAAGTTGGACCTAAGAAGCATCAGTTGTGGTGTGCAAGAGAGATGATTGTGCTGGTAGGGTCATGTGGCGAGAATGGATGAGGATAGCTGTGTGAAAAAGTGCCACACCCTAGCAGTTGAGGGAACCTGTGGAAAAGGTAGGCCCAGGAAGACTTGGGATGAGGTGGTGAGGCACGACCTTCAAACATTGGCCCTAACTGAAGCGATGACTTCTGACCAAGACCTTTGGAAATATGCTGTGTGTGAGAAGACTCGGCAAACCAAGTGAGACCTAAATCAAAGGCCTCAGCCAGCCCACTTATACGAACCTTCCATCATTGGACACTACACTCCGCTTGCGAAGACCTGTTGAGGCAAGTGAAATTGAAATCGAATTAAATTCGACGACTGGCACCCATGCCAACGTCGTCTCCTTCATTGGAAACGAAACTCAGCTTGCGAAGACCTGTTGGGGCAAGCAAAAGCGAAATTGTCAATGGCACCTGTGCCCAGCATCGCCTTCCTGGCACTTGTGACAGATGGCATGTGTAAAGACATTCGAGCGAGATCGTTGCCAGTGCCCCTGGACTGGCTCCTGAGCAGGTGGCACGTAAAATACACCATTTTGAGCGTGGCCGTTGCCAGTACCGACTGACTGGCCTTCGTGCCAGTGGCACGTAAAAGCACCAACTACACTCTCGGAGTGGTTGGCGTTAGGAAGGGCATCCAGCTGTAGAAACTCTGCCAAATCTGATTGGAGCCTGGTGTCGCCATCCGGTTTCACCAGTCCTCAGTCAAATTGTCCAACCCATGCTAGCATGGAAAGCGGACGTTAAACGACGACGACGATGATGATGATCTGTCAAACATGTTAGCATTGGTAAGGTTGTTGCCTCTACTGAAGGTTGGGGAGTGAGAAAGCATTGTATATGAAAGTGTTTGGGGTGTTATAAATATAAGGATTATGAGCCTTGTGGGTGTAAGCATTACTGATGCTGCAGATATAAATGTAAATACAAAAAAGAAAAGGAGAGAGAGAGGGTAAGTGGGTTGCTGTCTGTTTAGTTAGCCCAGAGATGGAGGGGGAGAGAAAGGAAAGGGCAGTAAGATTACCAATATAAGAGGGGAGAGGAGAAGGGGAACTGGGTGTCTGGCAAGAGAAACAAGATTTCCGGTTTTGGTGGTGTAGATGGGAAAGTGTGGGTGCAACTATGGATGCGAGAGAGAGTCATTTCAGTGAGCAGAGCAAACAAGGAAGAAGTATGTCAGAGAAAAATACGACATATGAAAATATCTATCTATCTATCTATCTCTCTCTCTCTATCTATATCTATCTTTCTATTTTTCTTTTCTGCTTTGTTTTCGACCCCCTCGAAAAGAAAAACTCTACATTTGTATTTTGTCCCCTCTGTGTTGAGCCCTGTGTGACTAATAAAGAAACCTATCTCTCTATCTATCTCCCTCTCTCTCTCTATCTTTCTATATCTATCTTTCTATATCTATCTTTCTATCTATCTATCTATCTATCTATCTATCTATATCTATCTATTTTTATTGTCTGCATATTACTGATAATAATAATAAGGCCCTGACGAGATGTAGTATCCCATATTTTATAATATGCAAGAATCAATCTGGATATTGCATCGAAATGTTCATAGGTCATTTTCATTGTTATTATCATAATAAATTATTTTCAATGGATCAGTTTTGAGCTCTCTTTAAAGTTGATATATAGCAAAATACTCACAATTGAGTTTTTGTATAAGTTTGTCAACAGATACTATATTTTTGCCTAATTTTTAGTATAAATATATATATATAAATATATGTGTATATATATATATATATATATATATATATATATATATATATATATATATATATATATATATATATATATATATATATATATACTCTTTTATATCTATATTTATTTATTTATTTATGGGTTTCAGCCAAGTGGCTGTGGTCATGCTGGAGCACCACCGTGACTTTCCGTCTTTATGCTGTGCTCTCTTTACGTTCCTTGCATGGCTCTTCTCCTCCACCTGATATAGTCCAATCAAGAGTTTTGATGGCATATCTGGTGTATAAGAGAATTTGACATCGTCTGGTATCGTGGAAAGGAAAGCGTCGAGTTTTGTTTTGAAGACCTCTATATCCATGTCTTGCAGGTCTCTCAAATGTTTTGGCAGGGCATTAAAGAGCTGAGGTCCTCTGAAACCGTGGCTGTTGCAGTACCTTGTTCTTATGTGAGATGCAGTGGACGGTACCCTTGGTACCATGCAGTCACGACCTGTGTGGGCATTTGTGTAGTACTTGATGCCAAAGTTTGGTATCAGTCCTTCCATTATTTTCCATATGTATATTATTACATATCTCTCCCGCCTGCGCTCCAGAGAGTAGAGACCTAGTGTCTTCAGTCGCTCCCTGTAGTTCATCTGTTGGACTGTGGCGATCTTTTTTGTATAGTGATGCTGAATTGCCTCGAGTTCTGCTGTCCGCTTGACACTGTGTGGTGACCACAACTGAGAGCAGTAGTCTAGACAGCTCAGAACAAATGTCTTCCATAGAGTCAACATGACTTTTTGATCCCTTGTTCGGAATGTCCTCAGTATCCACCCTGCCAGTTGTTTGCACTTTGCTATCAACTTGACAATGTGCATGTGAAATGATGCATCACTACACATGCTGATGCCCAGGTCTCTTACTGTTTGTGGTTCTGGGATTGCAGTACCTCCAGGTCCTGTGTATGCCAGTTGGGAGGCACTTGTGGCCTTGTAGCGCAGTACTTGAAATTTTTTTGCATTGAACTGCATATTATTTTGCTCTGCCCACTCATATATTGCATTTAGGTCATTCTGTAGGCTTATGATATCATCAGGATTCTTTATGGCCTGAGATAGTTTTGTGTCATCAGCGTAGCTAGTGACAGTGGCTCTCCGAGTGACTGTGGGCATGTCCAAAAGGGCCACTATGAACAGTAGTGGCCCCAGGACAGTTCCTTGCGGAACACCACTCAATATTTGCGTTTCCCTAGATAGTTCTCCATTGGCTGCAACTGCCTGACTTCTACCATTCAGGAAGTCATGCAGCCATTCTCCTAATTTACCAGCTATGCCAAGGTTTCGCAGCTTGTGACATATCAAGCCATGATCAACTTTGTCAAAGTCGAGATATATCACATCAACATTTGAATGGTCAAGTAGCTGCTTCAGGACCCAGTCATAATGCTGCAAGAGCTGCATGAGGCAGCTTCTACCTGGACGGAAACTATGCTGGGTCTCATTCAGCAAGTCATTTTCTTCTAGGAATGCAATCAATCTCCTTCTGACAATTCGTTCCCTGACTTTGCTAATATGTGAAGTCAGGGAGATGGGCCTGTAGTTCCCAGCCTCTGCTCTGCTTCCACCTTTATGGATAGGACATATGGTGCCTTCATTCAGCTTTTTGGGAAGTTTACCACTTGCAAAGAAACTCTGGAAGAGTACCCGGAGTGGTCCCGCTAATTCTTGTTTACACGACTTTAGGAGGACAGCTGGGAAACCATCGAGGCCAGTTGCCGAATTTGAGCTCATTTCGTTTATGGCAGCTATCACATCTTCCTCTTTTATATATACTGTTTTATTCTTTTACTTGTTTCAGTCATTTGACTGTGGCCATGCTGGAGCACCGCCTTTAGTTGAGCAAATCGACCTCAGGACTTATTCTTTGTAAGCCTAGTACTTATTCTATCGGTCTCTTTTGCTGAATCACTATGTTACGGGGACGTAAGCACACCAGCATCGATTGTCAAGCGATGTTGGGGGGGGGGGAACAAACACAGACACACAAACACACACATATATATACATATACATATATACGATGGGCTTCTTTCAGTTTGCATCTACCAAATCCACTCACAAAGCTTTGGTTGGCCCAAGGCTATAGTAGAAGACACTTGCCCAAGGTGCCACACAGTGGGACTGAACACGGAATCATGTGGTTGGTAAGCAAGCTACTTACCACACAACCACTCCTGTGCCTATATATATATATATATACATACATGTGCATGTATACATATATATGTGTGTGTGTGTATATAGATGCATATAAGTAAACATGTATATAAATATATACATGTATATATATATATATATATATATATATATATATATATATATATATATATAGAGAGAGAGAGAGAGAGAGAGAGAGAGAGAGAGAGAGAGAGAGAGAGATAGAGAAAGAGAGAGAGAGAGAGAGATTTGGAGACGCCACCACGAAAGGTTGCTCAATAAAGAGAATGAATGGGAGAAAGAGAGTCTGCCGAATGTCGACCCAACGAAGGGACCAGCTATCCAAGTTGATAGTACCCTGGTAGATAAAGCAATTAAGAGTATGAAGACAGGGAAAGCCCCCGGCCCATCAGGAATCACTGCAGAGATGCTCAAAATATCTGGCAGTGTCAGCTATAGCCTAGTCACCCGTATTGTTAACCAGGTAATAAACGAAGGAGTCATACCCAATGACTGGTGTAGCAGCACCATAGTCAACTGAAAATGGCTGATTGTTAGCAAGGAGGGACACACATATAAGAAAGAAGAAAGCAAAGGACCACTGATGAGGTCAAAGAAGTGTGACGAAAGAACTCTGGCCGAAATATGATTAATGTAATGTAATGTAATATAAAGCTGAAGCAAATTAACACCAAATATATAGTGCGTGTGTTTTTATTGGCTAAACTGGCAATATGACCATCCCCAAATACAACAATATATATATACATACACACACTATGGGGATCTTCTTAATCTACTATGGTAATAGCCTGGATAATTATTTATCCAAGGTTTCTAAATTGGTTTTCTGTTAATTGAAGCCGCTTTAGTAAAGGTTACTCTGTAAAGTTTGTTGATCACGGAAATATATCTACACGTTACGTCATCGTCTTTTTACAGCGATTCATTTTGTCTTAATTTTATTGTTTTCATTTTGATTTCTTGGGTGGGGCGTTAAAAGGCTGTAACATAACACATGGGTTTTTGTTTAAATGTTTTCTTTCTTTCTTTCCTTCTTCTCTTGTCTCTTTATTCCCTCCTCCTCCTCCTCTTTCCTGTCAATTTCCTCAAAACAAAACGCTTTAAAGTAATCTGGTATATGTGTGTATAATGACTAACGTATACAATTCTCAATGAATTTTCTCCGAATTTTACACACATATTATGTCCCGAGGACGGTCATGCATAATAACATTTTGCCCAAAATTCCTGAGTGAATAAACGTAGTTTTTTGTATGTAGACGTCTTCCATACTTTTATAAAGATGAAAGGATTTTGTCTATATACTTCGACTGTCCACCTGCGCGGTGACCCAGTCAGGAAACAGGATATGGAAACTGTTATAGGAAAGTAGATATACAACATTAGGTGTACACCCGCTTTCCTATATTAAATCTGTAGAAACAACGTAACGCAGATTCCGATCCATCAACACAACAATATTTATTTACAGAGGAAAATAGGCAGCCATGTGAGAGAGCTCTGTCGGACGTCTGACCTTTTCGTC
Source organism: Octopus bimaculoides (assembly GCF_046866305.1). Taxonomy (NCBI): domain Eukaryota; kingdom Metazoa; phylum Mollusca; class Cephalopoda; order Octopoda; family Octopodidae; genus Octopus; species Octopus bimaculoides. The sequence goes on from NC_142928.1 coordinate 202,235,826, forward strand.
GGCCGGCGAGAAAAGAGAATGAATAAGGGCGCCAAACTTGGATATTGATGACTACGCATGCGCACGAGACAAGGCTTTACTACAACTTCATGGGAGATATTGCTGAGCAAACGGCCTGCTGAGCTCAGGTGGAACCTGGAACCAAGTAAAAAATGTACCCCCAAAGCAACTTAAACCGTCCAAAAGACAGGTTCGTTTGCGAGGTGGATTATAAGATGATAGTCTGATATTAAGATGGCGGGAAAAGGTGTTTGCTATTATGTACCTTTAAAAATATTTTGACTTTTTGTAGATTAAAATGTTTTGAGGATTACATAGACAGTTTGAACAGTAAACTTGTGTGTTGTGGTCACGAAACTCATCACTTATAGCGGTCAGGTTTTGCCAGAATATGACCTGAATAAATATTATGTGAGCGAAGCTAAGTCCGTGCGTGTGTTTGTGGAAAAAACATGCTAACTAGTGGCCACCATTAGAGAAAACCAGATAAAGTTTATCGAGGAGACTGTCAAAAATGAAAGTGAAATCTTCTCTTACCTACATTTTTATTAAAACTATTTCAGGTATTTCTTCTTTTGGAAAGTTTTCTTCATGTCGTCTGTTGTAAATAATAATAAACTTTTATCACGAAGTTTTCGTAGAAGTAAATTGTATAAAAGAGGTCAGAGGGGGAAGTGTTTCTCTCGGAAAAAACACTGATGTCATACAAAATTATTGTTAAACCAATGAACAGCTTAAAAACCATCAAATAAAGATTCAAGTTTCAGTTTTGTTCAGGGTTGTTACGAGGTAAGGTTTTCGTTTTACATCTTCCTAATTGAATTTCTTTAATCCTGTCTCTCCATTGCTTTACAAATACTTTACAAAATCGCTTCCAATACTTTTCGCTACATCATTACTACATCTATTTGTTTCCTCTCAATTTTAAGAATGTGTGTGTGTGTTTGTTTTTCCAAGTGAAATTTTCCAGAAATACATTTCAGAAGGTGTAGATTACGGCTCTATTGGAATTTGAGGTGTAAAAAGATTATTACATCACCTTTTTACAGAGATTAATTTTTGTATTTTATTGTTTTCATTTTGATTTCTTGGGTGGGGCGTTAAAAGGTCGTAACATGACACTTGGGTTTTTGTTTAGATATTTACTTTCTCTCTTGTCTCTTTATTCCCTCTTTCTCCCCGTCAGCCTCCTCAAAACATAAATTAAAATATTGCTTTTAAATTAATTTGATGATAAGATGACAGACTAATGTTAAGATGTCAGTAAAGGGTGTTTACTATTATGTGCATTTAAAAATATTTTGACTATGGCTGTGTGGTAAGCTGCTTGTTTACCAACCACATGGTTCCGGGTTCAGTCCCACTGCTTGGCACCTTGGGCAAGTGTCGGATCTTTTTGGTTTGACGGGCAACATTTTTCATTTATGTTTTATGTAGTGTTTTTGGTACCGAAACATTTTCAAACTTCGAATATTTGTATATTTTGTGTTATAGAACAGATAAAAAATTTTGTATTCGAAGTTATTTCACGTAAAAAAATTATCATATTTCGGTAATTTCAACCAATCACTGACGTCTATTGAGGTGAAAACAATTACACCGTGGAATGTAAACAACGGTGTCATGGGATCTTTTCCCTTGAATAAAATTAGTGCCGTTGTTTGTCAACAAAAACTATCCGCTGTCACTGTTATTTATGACATCGTTCGTGCGTTTGTACTGGTTTTAGCATTAGGGTTTTAGGGTTAGAGTTCGGGTTTTAGAGTTAGGGTTAGTTTTAGGATTACGGTTAGGGTTATGATTATTTTTGCTATAACCTTAACCCTAACCCTAAGACCCTATAACTGATAACCCTAACCTCAACCCTAACCCTAAAACCCTAACTCTAAAACCCGAATCCTAACCCTAAAACCCTAAACCCTTACTAGGGAATAATGATATAATTAAACTGGGAATAACACTCTTAACACCGGTAAAAATTATTGTTTCTAAAAAGACCAGTAACTGTATTCAGTTGAATAGACGTCAGTGATTGGTTGAAATTACAGAAATATGTAAGAACGACCGTGCGAAGTCAAAAAGGAGAAATGGTGACGAATGGAAAAACAGGACTCCTTTTATTTAATACGTGTCACACGGTCGAACACAAAATATATATCATAGATGATATACCGATATGTTATACTACGATAACATAATGGCCAGTAAAAGGAAGACGATGGAAGATGATAAACACAACCGTATAAAATGAATAACAGAATTGTTTATTGTGGCATTAAAATGTATGTCTGTGTGTGAGTGTGAATGCGACATATAAAAACATAATAAAAGACAGGCCGTCGTACAAAGAAAAGTATGTATGTGAGTGATACATGTATGTGTTTGTGAGATATTACAGCAGATAGAAAGAGTCAGTAACACGTGAGCATTTATACCAGTTCTTGAGTACACAATTGGAAGAGTCTGTATGTGAAAGAAATTGTGGCTGTGTGTGGCAGAGCTGATCACTAGTTGTGATGTTGACTTCCATGCCGGGCCGGACTCTTGAGGACAGACGTTCGTCGCTGGCTGAAACTCTTGTCTGTTTATTTATCGTGGTGAAGCTGAGTCACCTAACAGGATCGAAGAGAGGGAGATGTGCCGCGGTGGTTTGGATTGGTGTACATAGAAAGTCGTGTTGACGCTGGTGGCGAAGAGGCTGCTTGGTAGTAGTCGTAGAATCGTGTTGCTGATGTGGCGATGTCATTGGTGGTCATCGTTGGACGAAGCTGTTATTGTTGTTGCTGGAACTGTTGCTGCTGCTGCTGTGTGGTACACGGAACAGGTCTCTGAGAGATCTGGACCGAGACAAATTTTGCCGCTGAATTAAAGCTATTTATAACAAACTATCGAAGGCTTCAGAAAAATACTCTATCACGTGACCTTATTAGGGGCCGTGATTGGTCAGTTTGCGTTCTGGCGGGAACGGTTCGAAGAAGTTGCCGCTTCGAATAATAATCAGTCACGTGATGACAGGGAATGTGTTTTCCGCTACGGTCGATCTTCAATATATTTATAACAGCAAGAGGGGAATAGCTTCTTTGTGTATCATGGCGATCGAGGTGTTAGTTTCACTACAAATACGACAACTTTAACATGAAATAACTTATTAAGAATTAATTTTTGTTAAGAAGGCTAAGAGAAAAAGATGTTTTACATGACACATTCTACCAGTATCCCAAGTTCGAAAGTGTTTCGTTAAAAAAACAAGTGTTGCCCGTCAAACCAAAAGGATCCCAAGTGTCTTCTATAACCTCGGGCCAACCAAAGCCTTGTGAGTGGATTTGGTAGATGGAAGCTGAAAAGAAGCCCATCGTATATATATATATATATATATATATATATATATATATATATATATATATACCGGAGTAAGCACATGAAATGTGCAACAAGGTATATATATATATATATATATATATATATATATATATATATATATATATGTGTGTATGTGTTTGTGTGCCTCTGTTTGTCCCCCAATATCGCTTGACAACCGATGGTGGTGTGTTTACGTCCCCATAACTTAGCGGTTCGGCAAAAGAAACCGATAGAATAAGTACTAGGCTTATAAAGAATAAGTCCTGAGGTCGATTTGCTCGACTATAGGCGGTGCTCCAGCATGGCCACAGTCAAATGACTGAAACAAGTAAAAGAGAGATAAAAATATTTGGGGGATTACATCGACTAGGGATGGCCAACCTAAGGTCTGCAGGCAAATTTTTTTTTATCCCTTGAAAGTTCTGAAATCCAGTAAGGAACTCATTTGCATACAACCCATCAGAGCTCACCTTGGCCTTGTCATAACATTCATGAATGTGTTAAAAACAGCCAATCGATGAACGGTGGTATTAAGTTGACTGATCGTTAAGTTATGCCTGATTTTAGGAGACAAGTAATTAGACAGATTTGCATCTATACCTATTATCGGATTTTGTTAGAGCCTTAAAGATGTGGATGGGAAAAATGTAGGTAGAGGGTGATGTGCTAGCAAGCCTCGCCCCTTACTGTTTTTCAAAGTAAACAACACAAATAACTACACAGAGGCAGCCATGGTTGAAAGAAGAACAACAAGGATTCTTAAAAGAGAAAAGAAGCATGGTCATTCCTTACCCAAGTGACCTTATCTTTTCGCTCATCACTTGTGCGCCTATAAATTAGTTTGATAGCTGAGCTATGATTGAGTGTATGCAAATGAGTTCATAACTGGGGTCCGGAACTCATGGGGAAAAAATTTCGCAAGCTGCTCATCAATAATGCCCTAAGTGTTGCCAATTTGTATAATTTACTAGAAAATGTAAATGAGTGTAGTTTCCTAATTTTTTTTACTGATTTTCTTCATTCCTAATTTAAAAAGTTGGTGTTGATCTGAGAACATCGTAATCAATATGGCGTTGTATCTTATGGCACTCTCTTAGCATATATCAATATGTACATACAGTCTGAGCGTAGGTATGTAATGTTAAGCTCCATATAGAGATGGTGCTCAATTGATCTATGAGGATGGTGGTGGGAGGAGGGATGTGGTGCTTATGTGAGACTTGCAATGCTGTACTCACAGAGTGACATACACCATTCTATGCCTGACTGGCTGTACAGTAATACACAGTATGTGGATTTTCAAAGTGAGCTCTGATTGGTTGTATGCAAATGAGTTCATTACTGGGATCCGGAACTCTTGTGGGAAAAATATTTTTGGCCATGGGCCACATTGTGGCCCACTTAATATTTTCATGCAGCCCTCTGGTGATTCAAATTCTAATTCTATGTTATTTTCTAGTTATATTTTCATTTACTTTGCTAAAGCATGATGAGAAAATTATTCTCGGAGTGTGCTATTTTGAATGGACCAATGGAAACCTCAATAGAGGGTGGTAAGATGAGGGAGACCATGGGGTTTATGATGCAGAATAGCTGACTATACATTGTAGAATGAACCATTTTGTTGATTCATAATTAACAGCCATTATTTCAGTTTCAAATCTTTTGCTGTTGAATCAATATTGTGTTATTTCCTAAACTTGTTAACAATGTCAAGTGATAGTGACTTCAGTGGTACTTAAGTGTTTCTAGTCTTGGCTAAGCCTAATGCTTTATGCAGAAGAGCCTATTTATGTTTCATTTGTTTCTGATTTCTGGAATATTAATATCAGCATGATTATGTAATAATCATTATTTGGTCATGGCAAATCATACTAAGAAGAGAAAAATAATAGAAGAAAAGAGAAAATTCAATATCCTATGGACAGAAAAATATTTTGTAATTGAAACATGCAATAATATTATCTGTCTCATATGTAATGATAAAATTGCTGTGTATCAAGGGATATAAAATCAAGTGTCACTATGCTGCCAAACATGAGTCACAATATACTGAATTAAACAGAGAAAGAAGGGAAATGAAAATAGATAAATTGAAGAAGCTTAGTTCACAACAAAGCAATTTCAAAAAACATGTTGGGAAAACTAGTACATGTACAGAAGTTAGTTATTTAAGAGCTGGAAAATTGGCTCAGAAGGGTAAGCCATTGATAGATGGCAAATTGATAAAAGAATGTATTGTAATTGCTTTTAATGAATATTGTCCCAAGAAGGTGTACTTATTCAATTAAACAAGTCTGTCACATCAGACAAATTGGTAGAATTGATGACTTAGCTGAGAGTATTGTGTGTACACTGCAGACTCAGTTATCTAAATGTGTTCATTACAGTTTAGCATTGGATGAAAGTACGGATCAAAGTGAAATTGCACAATTGGTTATTTTCATCAGAAGAATTGATGTCAATTTTAATATCATTGAAGAAATGTTAGACGTGTGTCATATGAAGGGTACAGCAAATGACAGGGATATAATTGAGCATGTTAATTTATCATTAGAAAAGTTCTATGTTGATAGAAATAAAATTAATTCGATTACAACTGATGGTGCTCCTGCATTAACTGGTAAAAATAATGGGTTAATTACTGTATTCAAAGAAATGCTTGATCATGATATACTTAGCTATCATTGCTTGATTCATCAACAGCAATTATGACAGATGTTGTGAACGTTGTTAATTTTTTCAGATCTCAGGGCTTGAACCAGCGTAGATTCAAAGCATACGTGTAGTAGTTGGCAGTGAATATGAAGACGTTATTTATTTCTCAAAAGTCAGATGGCTCAGTCAAGCAGCAACTTTGAATAGATTTCATTTGTTGTTGCCTGAAATAAAACACTTCATGTAAAACAAAAAGTAAAATGTAGATTCTTTAGCAAATGAAGAATGGTTGAATGATCTGTCCTTCTTAGATATCACTGAACTGAATTTGCATTTATAAGGAAAAGACCAGTTATGTTGTTCAATGTTTGAGCGAATAACAAGTTTTATTAAGAAATTAGAACTTTTCATAATACAGTTGAAGGGTGGAGAAATTGTATATTTTCAGAATTTATCTAAAAGACATGAAGAATTTCCTGTGAACTTTGAAAAATACACTACATTATGTGAAGCTTTGTTACAAGATTTTACAACCAGATTTTCTGACTTCAGAAAGATAGAAACTGAACTAAAATTATTGAGTGATCCATCATCATCATCATAGTTCAACATCTGCTTTCCATGATGGCATGGGTTGGACGGTTTGACTGAGGACTGGCAAGCCAGAAGGCTACACCAGGCTCCAATCTGATTTGGCAAAGTTCCTATGGCTGGATGCTCTTCTTAACACCAAGCACTCCGAAAGTGTAATGGGTGCTTTTTACATGCCACCGGCATGGGTGCCAATCAGGTGGTACTGTCATCGGCCATGACAGTGACTTCACTTGCCTCAACAGGTCTTCACAAGCACAGTTTATTGCCCAATGATAGAAAGGTACTCTTAAAGGGACCAGTTCACTGGCATAAACCACAGTTATGGTTTCACTTGACTTGCTGGGTCTTCTCAAGCACAGCATATCTCCAAAGGTCTTGGTCACTTGCTATCACCTCCATGAGGCCCAATGTTCAAAGGTCATGCTTCACCATCTCATCTCAGGTTTTCCTTGGTCTACCTCTTCCACAGGTTCCCTCTACTGCTAGGATGTGACACTTTTTCACATAGCTGTCCTCATCCAAAAGCAACACATGACCATACCAGCGCAGTCATCTCTCTTGAACTTACACTCTGTTCTGTATGCACACTGACATTACACATCCAGCGGAGCATACTAGCTTCATTCCTTGCAAGCTTACACATGTCCTCAACAGTCATGGCCCATGTTTCACTGCCATGTAGCATACATCATACAGTCTACCTTTTAATCTGAGCGAGAGGCCCTTTGTCAACAGCAGGAGTAGGAGCTCTCTGAAATTTGTCTAGGCTATTCTTATTCTAGCAGCTACACTCTCAGAGTATCCACTCCCACTACTAACTTGGTCACCCAGATAGCGGAAGCTATCAACCACTTCTAGTTTTCCCCCTGGAATGTGACAGAAGTTGTTTTCTGTACATTTACAGTATTCATTGCCACACACAAAACTATCTTCCCAGTTAACCTTCCTTTCATATTGCTGCACTTCTTATGCATTCGTAGCTTTCACCAGGTACATCTTATGGAGTTTCTACTTACGCCTTTTCTACAGATTGAGCAGAACCATCTACCTGAAGGGATTTGTGATTTGTCTGTCTTCCTACTTACTAAGACTTTGGCTTTTGCTAGATTGACTCTAATGCCCTTCATTTCTAGACTTGGCTACCACACCTGAAACTTCTTCTCTAGTTCTGAGCTATTAGAGCAAGGTCATCGGCATAGAGGAGCTCCCAGGGGTATCCTGTCTTGAATTCCTCTGTTATTGCCTGAAAGACTATGTTGATTGGGACAGCTATATCAATGAGGAGGCAAGATTTTTGTCTGAAAACCTTTAATATAATGGCCTGTTTGCATGCCTTTCTGTCAGTTTGAACAGTAAACTAGTGTGTGTGTGTGTGTATGGATATTGTGGTCACCAATCATAACAACACACTCACCACTTACTATGGTCGTGTGTTGCAAAGTGTCAAATGAACGAGTGAAGAAGAACGATATTAATTGTTAGTTTAGAGGGCCATTTTGTTTATATGACTAACAAACGCACACGTCTTTTGGACGGTTTAAGTTGCTTTGGGGGTACATTTTTTACTTGGTTCCAGGTTCCACCTGAGCTCAGCGAGCCGTTTGCTCGGCGATATCTCCCATGAAGTAAATTTGAAGAAGTCGGTGTTCAGTGTTCTTGACAGGAGGAATAGAGCCTATCCAATGATAGGATCGGCCCTGAATTTTGAATGCTGGCATATAGGAGTCTCCGTGAATGGGTTTGTGACCAAAACTTGTTCATTTGGAAGGCAGAGTTATAAGCGTGAATTTTCTGCATAAATTGCTTTGAATCAGGGTGTTGATGAAGGAGTAAAGAGAGGAAAGGCTGAGGAGTGTTTTGCAGGTCAGGCAAACCTTTCTGTTTGAGCAGCATAGGAAACTGGATTCTCCAATCCATTTGCGGGCCTTGCAAAATGGACACATTACAGGTATATCTCCTGTAAAAATCTCTCGACGAGTGGCGGCGTAATCCTCGGTAGGACCATGGTTGAGCACCTCTGATGCCCACCGACAACTCGGTAGTTTCCAATAACCATGGCCAATTACCATCTGGTGAACATTAGACTGCAATTTCATCAACCGATGGTTATTGCCATCTGCCAACCTCGCAGCAGAAGTGGATGTAGTGTTGCATGCTCGATAGATAGCACTCTCTTCTAGGGCTTCTTAGGCAATTGTGGCAGAAGTGGATGCAACGTTGCATGCCTGACTCATAGCACTCTTTTGGTGGGTTTCTGTGGCCCTTGTATCAGCAGCACGCTCTTCATAGGTTTCACGCAGCTCTGGAATAGTTGCAGCTCTAGTAGTAGTAGCTCTTTTCAAGTTTTCTGCTTGTTAGTATTTTTCGGGTTGTCACATCAATGTCTTGAATCTCATGTCTATCTGTATATATGTATGTATACATACATACAGTCTTGTCCAGCATGGACAAGACTGTTGTAATGTTCCAGCCTGCACCAGGAAATCCATGTGGAACCAGCTATCTTGTTGAAGGAACAATTCTGAAAGTGGTAGACAAGTTTGTCTGTCTGGGCAGCACACTCAGCCGTTCTTGTTCCCTGGATGATGAAATATCTTTCAGGCTGCAGAGAGCAACTGATTTCTTCTGATCTCCTCAGCCTCGTGTCTGGTCCCAGAATGGCATCACAAAGCAAGCAAAAATTACTGTGTACCGTGCATGTGTACTGACATTACTCGTTTACTCATGTGAGACATGGACCCTTTACAAACATCATGTAATGGTCCTTGAACACTTTCATCAGAGAGGTCTCAGACACATTCTGAATGTTGGCTGGACCTTAAAAACTCCAGACACACAGGTCCTGAGGACATTTGATATTTTGAGTATTGCAGCGATGGTGCACAAGCACTGGTTATGTTGGACTGGACACCTTATTAGAATGAAGGATAGCAGGATTCCTAAACAGATGCTATATGGGGAAGTTGTGAATGGAAGCAGACCCTGGCAGAAACCAAGGCTGCGATTTAAGGACTGCGTCGCATCCTCATTAAAGGCCTGTGATATGCAGGAGACTGACTGGGAGAGCAATGCCTGTCATCATTACAGATGGAGGAAGCAGGTTAAGGAAGGGGGTCGACACTTTTGAGAGAACATGTATCCAGCATGAAGAACTTAAGCGTGTTGCTGGAAAGTGCACTGCTGGTGTAGTGAATGGTGAAAGTTTGGTCTGCAATGCTTGCAGTCGTGTATGCTTGTTAAGAGCAGGGCTCATTAGCCACCAATGGAGCTGCAAATCTAAAATGTAAATTAATCTTTGAGCGCACAATGTTCCTGAAGGTCAGCAATGGTCTTCTTCAGTCACAAGTGGATGGCCATCATGCATGTATGTATATATGTATGTATGTCATTATTCAGTTTATTTCAAGATTTCCCACCAACAGAGAAAGAACTGGTTTCTAACCTAGATCCAAGATTCCTTCATTGGAATTTCAACACCAACAACAGGATTTTTTTTTGTATGCATGTATGTGTGTATGTATGTATGTGCAGTTGTGTTTGTTTTATGTATATATTCTCATGCATATAGTTGCGTATATAGACATGCTCATATATATTTAAATGTATGTATGTATAAATATGTATGTTTGTGTAAGTAAATGTGTGTATGTTTGTATGTGTATGTATGTTTATGTGTGTATGTTTATGTGTGTATGTAATTATAAGTATGGATGCATGCATGTGTGTAAGTATGTATGCATGCCTGTATGTATGTGTGCATGTATGTGTGCATGCATATATGTTAGTATATGTATGTATGTACGTATGTATTCTTTATGTAAAATCTAAGTGTGTTGCTTGAAAATGCACTGCTGGTGTGATGAATGGGAAAAACTTTGTCTGCAATGTTTGTGTTCCTGTATGTTTGTCAAGAACTGGGCTCGTTAGTCACTAACAGAGCTGCAAGTGTAAAGCAGAGGGTAGTCTCAAGCACACAATGTTCCTAAAGGTCAGTAATGGTTTACTTCGGTCACAAGTGGGTGGCCATCATCATCATTATCATCATCATGTACATATGTAATTATGTATGTATGTACGTATGTTCTGTATGCATGTATGTATGCTTGTATGTTTTGTATTTATACATGTATGTTATGTATCATCATCATTATCATCATCATCATCATCATCATCATCATCATCATCATCGTTTAACGTCCGCTTTCCATGCTAGCGTGGGTTGGACGATTTGACTGAGGACTGGTGAACCAGATGGCTACACCAAGCTCCAATCTGATCTGGCAGAGTTTCTACGGCTGGATGCCCTTCCTAACGCCAACCACTCCGAGAGTGTATGTATGTATGTATGAATGTATTTATGTATGTAGGTATGTTATATATGTTACGTATACATGCATGTATATATGTTATGTATGTTATGAACACATGGTAGTGCGTGAATAATATTCTTAAGACGAAAATTTACTTACTTGCGACCAATTTTAGGTTTTGTCACTAACTCAATTTTTAACCAAACTAAATGATGTCTTAGATTGATCATATCTGAAGCTACATTTTCAGCTATAAAATTTGAAAATTGCTTTGGTAGAAGAAAAGTTTGAGTCAAATATGTGAGGTCACAAACAGGAGAATAACTCCTGAGATTGACTTTGTGACCAAATATTTTTCTTTTTAAGAAATCTATATTTTATTTTAGCGTGTATGATAGATTTTGATGAGAGGAATCTATCCATGTAAGTTATATACAAAAATATTCAGTAGGAAAAAAAGTACTGAGGCAAAAACCAGCAAAAAAAAATAATGGAGATTAATACCTGAAATTGACTTTGACTCCAAATATTCTTCTTTCAAAAGAAAACTATATTTAAATTCAGCTTTTCTGAAAGATCTCGACTACAGGAATCCTATGATGCTAATTACATATAAAAAAATTAAAATAAAATACTATTGGGGCCAAATGTGCAGAAAACAGTGGTAATGCCTAAAAGCAAATTCAAAACCTAAGCATTTAGTCTTTGTATAAAAATTTTATTTTTGTTTAGCTCATATGATAGAACTCATCAAGATAAGTGTCTTGGTGCTAATCTTTTCAAAAGAAATTTCAAAACAAGAAAAGTTATATAAGTTGAATGTGCTCAAAGTACGTAAAACTATTTTACCCAGCATTGCTCAGGATTATAATGGCATAGTTTGTACATATAATTACAATTATGTTGAAACAGGTGATATAGGAAAGTGCAGCATTGACCATGAAACATTTGTGGAGTAAATGTTAAAGCTTTGCATAAATGGCAATTTGAGTTTAGCACACCGATTTGGACAGAATTATCATTTTTATAAGAATGGGATGGATCATATCTGAAAGCAGCTCCAGGTGTTGTGAAGAACAAATTTGTATGTGACTTGTTTCTGAGAGCTATTCTATTGGACCTCTGTGTAATCTGGCGTGCTAAACGTCGTTTTAACGATTTAGCATTAAGTGCTACAGCGTGCCTTTGCTGATCTTGGGAAAGTCTCAGCTCCCTTCTTCTCTCTTGAGACTCCATCTGATGTGCTGCAGCCTGCTTTTGCTGATGTTGAGAAAGTCTCATCTCCCCCATCTTGAGACTCCATTTGATGTGTTGCAGCATGCGTTTAGTGATCTTTGGAAACAAAAAATGTTGTACATGGAAAAAAATATACATTAATCTCTATTTTTGTAAGCAGTTGTATGTATATAGTATGTCTATAAATTAACCAAATGTAAGAAAATTGTAAATACCTTGCAACCTTGCAACTGCTGCGATAATTATGAACTGTTAATTGAACAGTAGATGTGTATTTTTATATAACTTGGCCCGTCCATGTAATTGTTTTCTATCAAGAGTTTCACCTCCAGCCATTCTTGTCACATATGTATTAGGTTGTTTCACATGAAATGTTGCATTTTTAATTATTTGTTATTTCAGTCATTTAAAAACTTAATTATGTATACCTTGCATTTAATCTTGGCTCTATTTCTTTCCCAACAATATTGGTATACAAAATTCGTACCCACCGACCTTATGAAAATGATAACAACCAAACTATGTTGAGTGATTTTCTCGTATGAGTAAAAACTGGGTCACTCTGCCGCAGAAGCTCTACGGAATATCAAGCGGGCCTTTGGTAATAGTTTTGTTTACATCAGAACTGTTCAGAGATGGTTCCAAAGCTATCGTTCAAGAGAGGATAGCCTTGAAAATAAACCAAATGGTAGGCCAAAATCAGTTATACAGAACTCCAAACATCTCACAGAACTGTTTTTGGACACCTGTAAAAAATTGGAAATATCAAGGAAATGGATAAGTTTGTTCCACATCAACTGAATGAGATTCAAAGAAACAGACACCTTGAAGTGTGCTCCTTATTGCTTCCTCAACTGGAAAAAAGACTATTTTTGCATCAAATCATTACTTGTGATGAGAAATGTATAGTCTTTAACAACAGCAGGAGAACAGGACAGTGATTAGATGCAGGAGACTCACCTAAACACTACCCAAAACCACCATGGCACCCTAAAAAGTTAGTGGTCATTAAATGGTGGTCTGCAAAGGGAGTTATTCATTATTAATTTTTGCAGCAAGGAAAAATGGTAACAACAACATCGAAATTGATTGTCTGCATGAGAATTTGAAAAAGCAGCAACCCAGACTAGTGAATAGAGATGGCCCAATGCATGTCCTCACACTCCTCAAGCTACGGTCCAAAAGTTGCAAAGCCTGAATTATGAGATTTTGCAACATCTTCCCTATTCCCCTGATATCTTTCCTATTGATCATCACTTATTTAAGCATTTTAAGCTTTTCATAAGCAATAAAACATTCTTAAATAGAGAAGAGGTAATTGAAGCATTCGGAGAGTTTATCACAGCAAAAGAGGAATTTTTTTTTGAAGATAGAATATACGACGTAGAGAAACATTGAGCAAAGGTCATAAATGAACATAGATCATACTTTGATTAAATAAATCAGTTCTCTGATGCTTCTGAACCATTTCATTGTTACCTTTTATAGCTACCTTTCAAATATGACATTTCATATGTGACAACCTAATATATGTGAAAAACTAGAGGTAGTCGATAGCTTCCGCTATCTGGGCGACCAAGTTAGTAGTGGGGGTGGGTGCGCTGAAAGTGTAGCTGCTAGAATAAGAATAGCCTGGGCAAAGTTTAGAGAGCTCTTACCCCTGCTGACGACAAAGGGACTCTCACTCAGAGTAAAAGGCAGACTGTATGACGCATGCGTACGAACAGCCATGCTACATGGCAGTGAAACATGGGCTGTAACTGCTGAGGACATACGTAAGCTCGCAAGGAATGAAGCCAGTATGCTCCGTTGGATGTGTAATGTCAATGTGAATACCCGTCAGAGTGTAAGTATCTTGAGAGAAAAGCTGAACATTAGAAGCATCAGTTGTGGTGTGCAAGAGAGACGATTGCGCTGGTATGGACATGTGGTGAGAATGGATGAGGATAGCTGCGTGAAAAAGTGCCACACCCTAACAGTTGAGGGAACCCGTGGAAGAGGTAGGCCCAGAAGACCTGGGCTGAGGTGGTGAGGCAAGACCTTCGTACATTGGGCCTCACCGAGGCGATGACTACTGACCGAGACCTTTGGAAATGTGCTGTGCGTGAGAAGACCCGGCAAGCCAAGTGAGATCGTTGCCAGTGCCCCTGGACTGGCTCTTGTGTGGGTGGCACATGAGATGCACCATTTTGAGCGTGGCCATTGCCAGTACCACCTGACTGGCCTCCGTAGGATTTTCGAGCGAGATCGTTGCCAGTGCCCCTGGACTGGCTTGTGCGGGTGGCACATAAAAGACACCATTTCGAGCGTGGCCGTTGCCAGTATCGCCTGACTGGCCTTCGTGCAGGTGACACGTAAAAGCACCTACTACACTCTTTGCGTGGTTGGCGCTAGGAAGGGCATCCAGCTGTAGAAACTCTGCCAAATTTAGATTGGAGCCTGGTGTTGCCATCCGGTTTCACCAGTCCTCAGTCAAGTCGTCGAACCCATGCTAGCATGGAAAGCGGACGTTAAACGATGATGATGATGATGATGATGTGTGTTTAATAACGTATGTAACAGGCATGCAAACACATACACTCTCAGAGAAACATACACATTTATATACAAAATGTGGCGATATTCACACATACACTCACCCATACAGTCACACTCATATAGTATGAGAGACACATACAGACATACATTTATGCATATCAGTTATCATGTGTACATGTATGTGTAGAGATGTGTGTGTGTTTAATAATGTACCTAACATGGAAGAACACACTGTCAGAGAGACGTACACACTCATACACCCACATACATACATGTACACACTCATATATGTGACATCATTGTTGTGGTATAAAATTTCCTTTACTGTCTCACACATATCGAACACAAACATACACAAAAGTAAAAGAATAAAAGTGAAACAATATTATAGTCTTATCGGACGTGCCACCTAGGTAAGCAAGGTAGGCAGTGCTTACCTTGAATAAAATAGATCAATACTAATATTTTCTTTTTATGGCAAAATATGCATCTAATTCCATAAAACTATGAAGGTTACTCTGATTACTATGCATAAAATACAAAATATTTTATTTTTTTGTAGATTTAGTAGGCATAATTCGCCCCTGTCTGTCAATCTCAGTATTTAAGCTACGATTAGTACTGCTGTAGTACACGTCCTGTGTACATTCCTACAACAACGTTTTCTTTATGTATTGTAAAGGCAGAAGTAAATCTGCCTCCAACTCAGTTGCATGCCTTGTTTTGATTTTTTTTTGTGTGTGTTTTACTACATAAAGGTCACCAACTGCTTACCCTTAGTAATTACTGACGGCATGTGCCTGAGTCTTATCACATTAGAATTAAATGTGAAAGAATAAAAGTGAAACAATATTATATCACACAAAGAAGTCAATTTATAGACAGAAATTAGAAACCTTATTTCAGCATAAAAAGCTATAGAAGGAAATAGCTAGAGGGGAAAAACTCGAGCCATTTTCGGATATCTTTTTCTAATGCATGAATGCTCAGTGGCATGCTTGAGTTTTCATTGGTTAGTAACGAAGGCTGATCAGCTGTATCACAGCAGTTTTTGTTAGAGGGAGAAATGTAAATAGTGTATTTAAGTAGATGGTGTGGAAAATTTTTTAAATAACTAATGTTGTAGGGAGAATGTACAAATAACATGAAGACAGAGATATTTTCGCATGACAAAATTGAAATGAACTGAAGCCAATTTTCAGAGAGAGAGAGAGGGAGAGAGTGAATGAAACAGACATAGATTTAAAGAGAGGAACTATTACAGAGAGTGAGAGAGAATATATGTAAGCAATAGAAACATAAAATGAGAAAAGGAAAGAGAAGATAGAGACAGAGAGAGAAAAGGCAGAGGATCACTTGAAAACTGCAGAAGTCAATAGGAGAGAATTGGTTGAAAACTGCTATTTTTAGAGAAAAACCCATGTGAAACACCTTTTTTTTCTCCCTAGTCAGTTTCTCACATTATGTGGGAGCTCTGGGCAAAATGTTATAGTGCATGACCATCCTTGGCACATAAGTAATGTATGTGTAAAGTTTGGTGAAAATCGGTTGAAAATTGTAGAAAAGTATATGTACTACTCACACACACACACGTCTTTTTTCTATATATATAGATTACAGTACTAAGACTACAAGCTGGCAGAGTCGTTAATATGCAGGGTGAAAGCATTGTGGCATATCATCTCTCTCTACATTCTGAGTTCAAATTCCGCCAAGGTCGTCTTTGCTTTTAATCTTTTCAGTACTCGATAAAATGAGTATCAGCTGAGCACTGAGGATGATGTAATCAACCCCACCCCCGGATTTGATGGCCTTCTGCTAAAATTGGAAACCAATATTGCTAAATGTTTGATTAAATTCAGTATTTAGGTATCTTGCAAAGATCTGCCTCATATTCATAGAATACACTATATTGTAATAAATATATATTGTAATAAATATCATTCATGCACTATTCTTAAGTTCAACATTTCCTCACTTGTGACACTTCTCGGCTTTGTCACTAATTCAGTTTTTTTTCCAGATTTGATTATTTTAGATCGGTCGCTGCCTAAGCCTACATTTTGAGTTAGAAAATTTGAAATTTGGTTCAGTAGAGAAAAAAGCAGAGATACAAATATGTGAAGTCAAAAAGGGTAGAATAACACCTGAAATCAACTTAAGGGATAAACATGCAACACTGCATACATATTTTTGTAAATAAACACACTCACATGCACACACACTCACATACACATAAGTAACTTTTAAAATGCCTATGATGGGAAACAGAAGTGAATGTGACGAATAGGTAGCTTTAAGGAGAGAGGATGCAACCTGACAACATTTGATGACTCTTTTCTGCTGTTCATCATAAATATACTTTCACACGTACACATACACACACACTCACACACATACATACATACACATTGCAGTAAAATATTACTGATGTTTAAAGTTTAATCATTTTTGTCTAATCAGAAAACAGTGTGTTAAGACATGATGAAACTAGTTTTTCATTGGGGTGCCAGTTAGTTGTGCTTGGACAGATGCTAACCAGGTAGGGTTGGAGTTGTACAGATTCAAGCAAAAACTTCCACCCAAAGCTAGAACATGCCTTCAAATAGAAAGTTAATTCAGTTGCTGTTAGGATGTTGGACAGTCAACCATGTCGTTTGAAGCTTTTCATTCTATCAGCCTCATCCAGGTTCTGGAAACTAACCTGTTTGCTTTCCTTGTTATCACGTTCACAAAGTTGACAAGTTATCTTGAGCAACTTTCACTCTTTCTAACAAATTCTTCATTTGACATTCAAGTTGTTGCTGTAATGAGTTTATTTATACCAATTTATCCAGCTTGCAGAATTTGGTCTTTTCAGCAGTACTAGTGTCTATACTATGAAATTTATATCCACCTTCATCTTTAAGGCAGTTGAACGCATGTAAATATGTAGTAAGTGAAACCAAATCTATTCATGTTTTCCACTATATTCTTGTCAGACTGAGGTCTAATTGTTTTAATGTCTGTACTGAGTAAAAGTCCCTTTTGCACTCGTTTTGTTTAGCATTCCAAAAGACCATAAACTAAATTTTTATTAGAACAAAACAAAAATATTGTCTTCTGATTCTTTTTGCAAACAGTTGAATTTCTTCATTATGACGCATGCGTACGAACAACCATGCTACATGGCAGTGAAACATGGGCTGTAACTGCTGAGGACATACGTAAGCTCGCAAGGAATGAAGCCAGTATGCTCCGTTGGATGTGTAATGTCAATGTGAATACCCGTCAGAGTGTAAGTATCTTGAGAGAAAAGCTGAACATTAGAAGCATCAGTTGTGGCGTGCAAGAGAGACGATTGCGCTGGTATGGACATGTGGTGAGAATGGAGGAGGATAGCTGCGTGAAAAAGTGCCACACCCTAACAGTTGAGGGAACCCGTGGAAGAGGTAGGCCCAGGAAGACCTGGGCTGAGGTGGTGAGGCAAGACCTTCGTACATTGGGCCTCACCGAGGCGATGACTACGGACCGAGACCTTT
Organism: Octopus bimaculoides; assembly: GCF_046866305.1. Taxonomy (NCBI): domain Eukaryota; kingdom Metazoa; phylum Mollusca; class Cephalopoda; order Octopoda; family Octopodidae; genus Octopus; species Octopus bimaculoides. Next base: position 202,254,043 of record NC_142928.1, read on the forward strand.
GGAAATGGGCTGTGCGTGAGAAGACCCGGCAAGCCAAGTAAGATCGTTGCCAGTGCCCCTGGACTGGTTCTTGTGCGGGTGGCACATGAGATGCACCATTTTGAGCGTGGCCGTTGCCAGTACCGCCTGACTGGCTCCTGTGGGATTTTCGAGCGAGATCGTTGCCAGTGCCCCTGGACTGGCTTGTGCGGGTGGCACATAAAAGACACCATTTCGAGCGTGGCCGTTTTCGTGCGGGTGACACGTAAAAGCACCCACTACACTCTCTGAGTGGTTGGCGTTAGGAAGGGCATCCAGCTGTAGAAACTCTGCCAAATCAGACTGGAGCCTGGTGTTGCCATCCGGTTTCACCAGTCCTCAGTCAAATCGTCCAACCCATGCTAGCATGGAAAGCGGACGTTAAACGATGATGATGATGATATTCTTGAATGAAACCCATATTTGTACAAATTGAATTTGTCATAGTTATTTGAATGTATATCCTGACCACCTTTCTATTCAGATTTACAAAGTGTTTAATAACTTTCTGCACCATGTCCTATTACTGACTCTTGTATTTTTGCTAAAACAGGATTTAGAAGCTGGCATTTTCTGCCTGATAGTTGTCTATCACAAAATGAAAGCAAAATCATTATACGTGGAGGAATTTTTATTAAACAAATGAAAGCAAAGTATTATGATGACCAAAGTTGTAAGAACTTCTGAAGTTTTAATTGGTTCTTTATTTGCTTTTAAACTTCAATTCAATATTAAAAGTAGAAGAATTCAGATTATTATTTCATAGGGTGACTTGACAAGGTTTTTGCTTTCAATTATTATGATTGGATTTTCAGAGTAACAGGATTCAGACAACTTGACAAGAACAACAGGTGAATTGCATAAATTTCGACAAACAAGTCAACTTTGCCTTAACAAGGGCAGGTGACTCCTCCTGCCTTATGGTGGATGCATTGGCTATTTTTGCATTTTTAAAAGTTTTATGTTAGCCATGGCTTTACTATTCATATGATAGGTTTCTCTTCTTTCTAAATAGTTGATATTTTCTCATACCTTGCTATATATAGATATAACTCACTTCTTTATTGATTTTATAATAAAATTAGTATTACATTAATAGTCACTATCATATAGAAAATTATTTTCATAATGAATTTTCACACTTTCATTTTTGGCATGTTCATATTATGCACTTTGTTTCAATATAAAATTTTATATACAGTGAAGATATAGGATCTAATACTTGTTACAATTATAATTACATTTTCCATTCATAAAATTCTTATTTTAATTCAATCATCAACAATGAAAAATAATTCAAATATTTTTTTTAAAAAGAATATTTATTAGTTTTATTGCATTGCCTGGAAAAAAAAAGAAAAGAAAAAAAGCAGATTACAGTGAAAAATGTGGGTACATGCATCTTTAAATTCTTAAGTTATTACACTTGGAAAAGTACAGAACAAGATTTCTACAGTAGAATTTGCCTAATTTGTCACCTCCAAAGGAAACTACAAAGTGCTTAAAATTCAACTGTACTTACAATATTACAGCCAAGAATAGCATTTTTAAAATTAAAATTACGTTATATTAGGTGTATTTGAGATAATTTATTTTATTTATTATAAAAATCTAAAAAACAAATAAATCTTTAAGAACATGGTACAAAAATATCAGGTACAAACAATGAAATATGAAGTTGTAATTACTATTGCATAAGATTTTTTTTTTACTTGAATTGAAATCCCATTACAAAAAAAAAAAAATGATTGCAGTAGAATGGTCATTAAATGGTTTCAAATCAACCTCAGTCAATTCTTTGATATTAAGAATAAAAAAATTTAATCTGACAAATAAACCATTAAAAAAAATTATTAGTTACCATTAATGCAGTAGAATTAGCCTAATTCATCTTTGGTTAATTTGTTACTTTCAATTTTCTCTTAGGACTTATTTTTGGAAACCTAGCAATATTTTTGTAATATTTGTTTTAATAAGATATAGTCAATTTTTAAAATGTTATTCTCAACTGCAGTATTTTAAGTCCAGTAAAATTTTAATTGTAAATATTTTTTAGTTTCCTTTAGAGGTGACGCGTTGAGCAAATTCTACTGTAGAAATCTCATTCTGTACTTTTCCAGGTGTAATAAACTTGAGAATATTTACATGTGTGCGCCCAGATTTTTCATTGTAATATATGTATGTATATATGTATGCACATATGTATGTTATGTATGTATATATGTATGTATGTCATGCATACACACATATATAATGAAAATTGTAGTTTTGTAGGTATATGTGATGTATGTCAGTATGTATGTCTGCAAACCCATCAATATTTTTCCTCGTTCAATTTTGCTATCATCGGAATCTACAGCTTTTTATAGGTGTTTCTTGTAAATTTCATTCAAAAATATCAATTTTTCTGAAAGTAATGAAGAGACAAAATCGATGGAGGGGCACTAAATTTACCCACTCATCTAGGTATATCAAATTTTCCTGGTTATAAAATTATATTAAAAGTTTTAATGTATGTCAAGCTAGAAATGGCAGCCAAATCTCTTCATACAGGTCACACTCTAGAAGAACAAGTGTTTCATTATCAGGGATACTAACACGTCAGTTTATGTTAATATTTAAGACGATGGGTTTGTCTGGCAAATGACTGCCCCAGAAGAGTGAAAATATAGCAAATCCGGGCTAGGTTTGAAACAGGAAATGTAGTGAGAAGCAACCGAAGAAGTATGTGGAAACTTGTTTGGATTTGGTTTGAAAGAATCTCTGAATAAACAGACTCTTTTTTTTTTTTTCGGTTCTTTATTAATCAATGTAATACACCATACATACATAGATATAGTATACATTTCATACATATACACACATATACAATACCTGTATACATTGATAAATGCGGGGCGGGGGGGACAAATTAAAAGTTTGAAATGCTGTGTGATTTTTAGCGAAATCGGAATAATTTGTTATCATCGAAAACGTGGGAATTATTTATCCAAGATTTCTTAAATAAGTTTTCTGTTAATTGAAGCCGCTTTAGTAAAAGGTTACTCTGTAATGTTTGTTGATCACGGAAATATATTTACATGTTACGTCATCTTCTTTTTACAACAATTCATTTTCTGTCTTAATTTTATTGTTTTCATTTTGATTTCTTGGGTGGGGCGTTAAAAGGTCGTAACATGACACTTGGGTTTTTGTTTAGATGTTTACTTTCTTTTTTTCCCTTTCTTTCTTTCTTTATCATTTTCTTTCTTTATCGTTTTCTTTCTTTATCGTTTTCTTTCTTTATCGTTTTCTTTCTTTATCGTTTTCTTTCTTGTCCTTTCTTTTTTTTCTTTCTTTCTTCCCTTCTCTCTGTATTACTCCTCCACCTCCCCTTCAGCTTCCTCAAAACGTAAGTAAATTAAAAGATTGTTTTAAAAGTAATTTCATTATAAGAGGACTGGCTCCTGTGCAGGTGGCACATAAAAGACACCATTTCGAGCGTGGCCTTTGCCAGTACTGCCTGACTGGCCCTCATGCCGATGGAACGTAAAACACCCACTACACTCTTGGAGTGGTTGGCGTTAGGAAGGGCATCCAGCCGTAGAAACCCTGCCAAATCAGATTGGAGCCTGGTGTAGCCATCTGCCTCACCAGTCCTCAGTCAATCGTCCAACCCATGCTAGCATGGAAAGCGGACGTTAAACGACGATGATGATGATGATGATGATGACGATGATGATAGTCTGATATTAAGATGGCGGGAAAAGGTGTTTGCTATTATGTACATTTAAAAATATTTTGACTTTTTGTAGATTAAAATGTTTTGAGGATTACATAGACATTATTTTATGTAGGGTATGGGCAGTACCTATGGGCAGTATTATTTGAATTTCTTCCATTTTTGTACTTTCTCGTATCTGAGCTAGGTAGCAATCAGCTCCTTTTGCGATCAATCCTAGGACACCTGTGATAAAATGAATTGCTTTAGTCTTGAGGTTCCACATTTTGCCAATTTCTATTGCAAGATCTTTATATTTATTCAGTTTTTGGTGGGTCTTGACAGACACATCTATGTCGATTGGGACAGCCATATGAAAGAGGAGGCAAGATTTTTGTCTGAAGCCCTTTAATATAAAGTCTGGCCTATTTGCATCTATCTTTCTGCCAGTTTGAACAGTAAAGTTCCAAAGGAGTGAGATGTGGCCATTTGCCATCTCTGGAGGTGGTTTGTGTTCCCACGAGTTTTTGTCATGGTTTCATTTTGTTGTTTACATTCATGACATGTTGGGCTTCTGCCATTCTTTACTATAGTGGCCTGGTAGCTCCTTGTAGGTAGGCATTGATTGTGGGCTACTATGATAAAACCTTCTGTCTCTGATTTTAAACTAGAAGACACTAACCATTGAAGGGCAAGGGTTTTGTCAACATCGGCACTACTAGCACTCTTTGGGTATTTGCCATTAAAAGGCTTTTCTTGCCATTTATCAGTAAGAATATCTAAGATAACAGTTTTAGCATGGGTCTTCCTATGCTTAGCTTTTACTGTGCTTGTTTCCTGTACATTTGATTTTAGAATTCTTTGTACTTGGAATTCACTTAAATGTTTCTTTGCCTGTTTTGTTACTGAATATGATGTTTTCTTGTTTTCATGCTTTAAGACAAGTATTAACATCCAGTCATCAGTGTTTTTCAGTAGGTGTCTAGTCCAAATGTGGCAATCTTCATTGTTAATTCAAGTTGTAAAAGTCCGTGGCCATCCTTTTTTCTTGGCAGGTAAAGTCGTTCTATATATCTGATTTAAGGTGGTGCAATCTATGTATTGTCAACTATTTAAAAATTTTTCTGTCAAGGTAACAGATTTGAGTAATTGACAAGTTAATGATATTGAAACTGTAAGTCACAACTGGTATGGCTAAAATATTGATCACTTTGGTTGTGTTTCTTGCATTTAGCTCTGTCTTAAGTATTGTCCTTACCCTGCGATAACATTTGTAGCGAAGTTGTTTCTGTGTCCAAATATAACTATGTAAGAATGTAACTCGAGTAAATTTTTAGCATGTTACCAAATAAATACACAATGTGGGAGCCAATGAAAGAGTAGCATCTGTGAGGCATTGAGAAAATACATCAGATGGCTATATTATAACAAACATCTTAATTTATTTGGGTTGCAATGGGAGTAGACAGTTTTATGTAGGATTCAAGAAGGCTACTGGACTCACTACTACACACATGGGTAGAAGCATACCGCAATAAAGGTAGTAAGAAGTTTAAACAAGCAAGTTCCGTCCATAGAGAATAATGGGATTCTTCATTCATGCTTTATGTAATCCCAAAGTTTATGGCATTAAGTTGGCGAAATAACACAGCTGTTCATGTTGAGGTTGAGGTAATGCCATCAGAAGTAGTGTCCTTCTGAAGTCCCACTAAAAATAGCTGTATTCTTGTCGAAGTCTTCTGCTAGCTGCTGGTTGACTGACTGGAATAGCATTCCTTTCTGGTCAGGTGACACCATATTTATAGCTGTGCGACCATCTCCAATAAGCTGCAGTTGCCAAAACACAACTGTGCTGATGCATGACAACTAAATATGGTTTTGTTGACTCGTATATGACCCCCCCCCCCCCCACCTCAGACTGTGAGTTGATACAAATAATAAAAAGAAATAACAAATGCAAGAAAAAACAAAATATTCACACACATGCAAAAAGAAAAGGCACACACAAGTGACAAAAAAAAAAAAAATGAATATATTAAGCAACAAGTAAGCATGCAAAAAGACAGTTAAAGGCAGTCAGGGTTAGGGTTAGGGCCAGTTCATTAAAAAAGATTTTCACCAAGTCTTTCAGGCCAATGGACATGACCACTGCAAGTTGTCGTGACTTATCTTGGTGAAGGTGGGGGAGGTGTTTGTGAAACTTGTGTATATGTGTGTGGCGAGGTGTGTGTGAGGGGTGTATGTGGCTCTGGGGTATTAGCATCCACATAAATCCTCTTCATTCTGACAACAGAGACAGTGTCTCTAGAATCATCATAGTCAATAGGGAAATGCTTTTCGGTGGGGTGAGAGGACCTCTCGTGGCATGATTTTCTAACAAAAGTGTGGGTCCATGGGGCAATATCCCCCAGGATTGCAGGTTTTGCAGTTTGATGTCAAGTGTTCATTGGTGGTATGTCCTGAAAATATGAATGAAGGTGGTTCACATAGAGTGCAGGATCCTGAGTAGAAAGGTTGACTGGGGCGTGCATCTGCCCTGGTAAAGATAATGAAGCACCATACAGCAGCGTAGCTGTGGAGTATTTGAGATCCTCCTTGAGCAGAGGCTAAAGGCCAAGGAGCACAATGCTGAGGTAGTCACTCCAGCATTGAGTATCAGGGTAAGCATGAAACACAGCTTTCAACTGGTAATGGAAGTGCTCCACTATTCCATTAGATGCAGGATGATAACTGGTAGTCCAGATCCATTGAGCACCAATGATTTTTGGGAGTTCTGAGAAAAGTTGAGATTCGAATTGTCTACCACGTTCTGTCATAATAGTGGTAGGGAAACCATAATGTGATATCCAGCCTGATACCAGGGCTCTCGCTACAGATTCAGCAAAGATAATAAATGAAGGAATGGCTTCAGGCCAGTGAGTGAACCAGTCAGTGCAAAGATGTACATAAATAATCCTTGACTGACAGGTCAGGGTCCTACAAGATCAATATGAATGTGGCGGAAATGTGCATCAGGTGTACTGAAGGTGCCAAGTGGTGCCCAGATGTCCCTATGCACCTTTGACTTCTGGCATTGGAGACAAGCTTGGTCCATTCAGTAATGTCGCGTCTCATATTTGACCAGACAAATTTAGCTGTTATGAGCTTTCCTGAGGCCAAAGCTCCAGGATGCAAAAGACTGTGCAAAGCTACAAATACAGCTCGTTGATGGGTCATTGGGATGAAGGGATGAGGCGAATCCATCAATACATCACTCAGGATCAGCTGATCAGTAGTTGGAAGAGGCAGTTACTTGAATTTGCATGTCACATACTCAGAAGAAGTGTCAAGTGAGTTGAGAGGAGGTTGGTCTGAGGACAAAACAGTCAGGTCAATCTCAAGAGTGGATGATAAAGAAGTCACTGGCAGTGCTTTGAGCTCCTTAGATGTGCTGGATATCACTGGTAAATTGTGATACAAAGTCCAGGTGTCTAGTCTCCCTTGGTGAATATTCTCAGGTTTGGACCACAAGGCAAGGGTAAGGGGCTTATGATCATTATGAGTGGTCAAGTTCCCTTTGAGGATGTGCTGGAAATACTTCACTGAAAAGTAGATCACCAACAATTTGTGACCAAAGGTGCTGTAACACGTCTCAGCAGGTTTCAGATGCTGGGAGAAAAATGCAAGCGATTGTAGGTGTTGTTGGTGAAACTGTTGTAGTATGACACCAATTGCTGTGTCCAATGCATCAATCACAAGCAAAAGTTTTGCATCAGAGATAGAGTGCACAAGGAGAGATGCTTTAGCAAGTTCATGCTTCACAGCATCAAAAGCTCCCATCTGGGCTGGAGTCAATGCAATGGCTTCATTCTTCTTACGACAGTTCTTTAAAAGCTCAGTAAATGGAGCCAGGAGATCAGTGCAGTGAGGAATGAAGTGGCAATAAAAGTTTAGCAAGTCAAGGAAACGGCACAACTGGCAAAGGGAAGTAGGAAAAGGAAGTTCCTCAATGGCCTGCACTTTCTTTGGCAGAAGCCTAATGCCCTCTTTGTCAATGATGTGGTCAAGAAACAAAGAATTAATCTGCACTTTAAATTGTTTAAACCACTGGAAGAGTAGCTCTAAATGCTGAGCATGTTCTTCAGCAGAAGATCTGGCAATCATTAGATCATTGATATATGCATAGACAAACTCCAGTCCATGAATAATTTCGTCTATGAACCGCTGAAAGGTGCTGGCAGTATTTTGGCGGCCAAATGGTGTAGTCAAAAATTCAAAGGAGTTGAATGGGGTTGTCATTGTGGTCTTTGGAATGTCCTCAGGGTGAACAGGAATCTGGTGATAAGCTATCATGAGATCAAGGTTGGAAAATAAAATACATCCAAACAGTGATGAAGCAAAATCTTGGAGATGAGGAATTGGATATCTATCAGGAATGTGATAGCATTGAGAAGTCTAAAATCTGTAGGTTGACAATCACTGGAGCCCTTGGAAATCCCATTGGCTTGTGAAGGGATAGATAATTCTGAGCTGCACCGTAATGTTTTGTAGTGAGAGCATCTGCACTCACTTGGAAATCCAAGCTGGTGAGCTCTGGGAAAGAGTCCAAAATTGATCAATCTGGGTTTCCAGTCGCTGCGATAAAGAATACTCGGCTAACCAACAGAGTACTCAACTTTCATCCAAAAATAGCAAGGTCTGTAGTATTGTCTAGAAAGTAGTGATGGAGAAAATCTGCGCTGAGGATAGGGTAAGGCAGGTCGGTGATGATGAAAATCCATTGAAAATATTTTTGCATGACCAAATCCAAGGAAAGAGAGATTTGACCATATGTCTGTATAGGCCAGTGGCTCACAGCTTGCAGGGCGATTGCAGAAAGAGGAGTTTTATTTTTGATGAATTTAACTGGCCAAATACTGCAGGCAGCACCAGAACCAGCAAGAAACAGTTTGTGCGTGGTTATGCAGGTGCCCCTAACCCAACTTTGTTTCGGAGAAACTTTCAGAAAAAAGGATATTTTATAATGGAATTTTCTACAAATACACTTCAGATAGTGTAGATTCAGATTACATCAAAATTTGTTGTGAAAATATTCTGGTTACCCGTAGAAAGAAGTGTCAGAAAACTCACACGAGAAATGTGTATTTTTTAATGACATTTTCTACAAATTTTCTTCAGAATGTGTAGATTACAACTATATCAGAATTTGAAAAAATACACGGTGGGTGCACACACATATAAATGTAAAAAATTGGTCAGCATAGTTGTTGTTGTTGTTGAAGTACAAAGCATAGTCAAATGGCAAGTCCCCTTTTTTTGCCAAGAAATTCTTCTTCAACTTTTGACCCGATTGTAATTGAGGTTGCTAATAAAATATCTGGATAAGTTTTCATGTTAAACAATCAGTATTGTTTTCTCTGTTGGATTCCAAGTCAATTTGTTCCCAACACTAATGTCTAATCTGATAATCTTCAAGTTTCCCAAAAGTTAAAATGAGTAATGACTACTTTCAGTAATTTCTTCTCTTTAACTCCATGGTGTGTAAATGTATCACGAAGAGAACATTCCAGCAGATCGTGAAGAAGAAGCATATTTTGTGTTGAGTTTTCTTATAATTAGTCGAATTTCATTAATTTCATATCATGTGCCATTTTCTCCCTGATCCTCTTTCGTTTTTATTTAGATATTTAAATTTTATTCTTTTGGCATGTCTGAATGTTTCTGATGTTATTGGATGCATATTGATGTGTAGGAGTCTGTTTTCCAAAGAACTGGGGCAACACATCTATATTATCTTGTCTTACTCATTCTGCCCCAGTCAAATTTGTCTTTTACATGTTCAGAGACAACAACAATAATTTTCTGAAATAGCAGTCAGATTACGTTATAATGTTTTTAATGCATTTATGGAAGGCCATTTGTTTAGCTGATGTAGTTTTTGGTAGGGTGGTAAGCATTTGTAACAAAAATATCTTTTATATCAAACTCAAAAATGCATTAAAAACACCTCGTTTTGCTTCAGCGCCCTTGTGGCATGTCACAATGTTTTTCAAAATTTCAAGTTTCATTTTGTGAATCTATGTATGTGGTCCACCTGTTTTAATAAGACTAGCCTCAACAGAAACCTTAAAACAAAAAAAACCTGCTGTAGAAAGGGTGTCACGGTATGCAAAAGTTGCCCTTTAATCTCAAATTCCTACAAAGCCCTCCTCACTGTCACTTCTATAATGCTTCACATGGACATATGTCTTTTCCAAGTCTACAAAGCAAGTGTATTATACTTTTTGGCAAATTCCCACAATTTCTCCAAGACCTGCTGTGGAGAGAATATCTGGTTGGTTGTGCTGCAGCTGGAACGGAAACCACACTGGTGTTCTTCAAACATCTCTTCCTTACATCTCTTTTCCAGACATCATAGATTTTATCAAGGAGGCTCAACAAAGAGTTTCCTCGACAATCAGGGCTCCCCCGCCTCTCTCTCTCTCTTTCTTTCTTTCTTTCTTCTCCCTTTTTGAAAATTATGATTACCACCCTGAACTGCCATTGCTTTGGTGTCTTTCCAGGGTTCCAAGCATGCAACACTGGCATCGGCCATGGCTGTGATCTCACTTTGGTTGCCAGGTCTTCTCAATCACAGCATAACTCCAAAGGTCTTCATCGCCTGTCATTGTTTTTGTGAGGCCCAACGTTAGAAGGTCATGCTTCACTACCTCATCCCATGTCTTCCTGGGTGTACCTCTTCAACAGGTTCTTTCCACAAATAGGGTCTGGCACTTCCTCCCACAGCTGTCCTCATCCATATACATAATGCATGACCATACCAGCGCAGTCGCCTCTCTTGCACACCACATTTGATGCTTCTTATGTCCAACTTTTCTCTCAGGGCATTCACACTCTGTCGTGTATGCACACTGACATTGCACATCCAGTGGAGCATACTAGCTTCATTTCTTTCAAGGCTATACATGTCCTCAGCAGTCATGGCCCATGTTTCACTGCTGTGTAGCATGGCAGTTTGCACACATGCATCATGCAGTCTATCTTTCATTCTGAGCAGGAGGCCCTTAGTTGTCAGCAGAGGTAGGTGCTGCCTGAACTTAACCCAGGCTATTCTTATTGTAGTGGCAGCACTCTCAGAGCAACCACCCCCACTACAGACTTGGTCGCCTAGGTGGTGGAAGCTATCAACTGCTTCTAGTTTTACCCCCTGACATGTGATGGAATCTGTTTTCTGAACAGCTTTAGTGTTTATTGCCCATGCATCGGCCACACACAAAAACTATCTTCCCGGTTAACCTTCCTTTGATATTGCTGCACCTCTTATGTGTCCATAGCTTGCACCAGTTACTTCAGTATGGACACTGATATATATCGACAAGAAGATGGTTTAGCTATGGGTTCACCATTATCACCGATAATAGCCAATATATACATGGAATACTTCGAGAATTTGGCTTTAGGATCAATACCACTAAAACCAACCCTATGGCTGCGATACATTGATGACACCTTTATTCTCTGGCCCCACCAGCAAGATGTCCAAATGCTGCTAGATCATGTGAACTCAATAAATCCATCCATACAGTTCACCATGTATGGATTCAGGACATCCGTATATCGCAAGCCAACCTTCACTGGACGATACCTTAACTTCAATTCCCACCATCCATACAGTGTAAAGAGAGGAATTGCTCAGTGCCTAAAACACAGAGCAAAGAATATAAGTAGCGATCGTGATACCCACCACGAGGAAATGATGAAGCTCAGTAACAATCTATTAAGAAACAACTACCCCAAGAACATACTATCTACTCCAATTATGAAGAAAAGAGAGGATGAAACCAATAAACTGTCTACAGTCTGTCTACCCTATGTGAAAGGCCTCTCCGAAAAGATACAAAAGATATGCGGCCCATATGACATCAGGGCAGTATTCAAGAGCAATACAACACTTCGCAAATATCTCCTTCGGGTAAAACCACCAACAGAAGAGAATATGACCAAAAACTGCGTGTACTCTATCCCATGCAACTGTGGTAGGTTATACAAAGGCGAAACATGTCGCCCCCTCAAAATAAGGGTAGAAGAACATCGCAAAGCTGTGACACGAGGAGATATCGATAAATCGGGTATAGCTGATCATGTATGGAAAAATGGAAACCACCTCCCCCTGTGGGATGAAGTTAAAATAATAGACAGGGAACAACACTGGAAAATACGAAAACTAAAAGAAGCAGCACATATGCTAGGACACAACAACCTCCTAAGCAGACCGAGTGCAGATATAAATAGCATATGGGAACTGGTATTGAGGAAGGATAGAAAAATAATAGATTTATAAGCCTTAAAATTCACCCCATAATTGCCCACGGGCATATGGCGTAGTGGTTAAGAGCGCAGGCTACTAACCCCAAGGTTCCGAGTTCGATTCACGGCAGCGACCTGATTAATAATAATAATAATAATATAATATAATAATAATAATAATAATGATAGTAACATCGATAGGAATGAGAACCCAGGTTCGAAATTTCCCCAAGACACCTGACGAAGGGTATATCAGCCGAAACGTTGTGTTAACAACAAACAAGATGAGGACGAATATCCGTCAAATGTAAATAATGTAAATAATGTAAATAATTCCTCAACTCTTAAATATAGAACTGTATAATATAAAGTAAAGTAAATATAATAAGATAAATATAATAAAATAATAACTATTACACAGGTTAAATATGTACTAATTTTATCTTCATTATTATTTTAAACTTAAACTTCGTTCAAATTGTATTTAAAACAAGGATAATTTAAAACAATGATAATGTATGTAAGATGTTTTTTGTATATAATATACATGTTATTATAATGGATGAAGGGATGATTATTGAATGGTTATTATTTTGATATTATGATATTTTTAATAATTTTTCTATCTTTATATAATAAGTATTTCATATTAATTCATTTGGTACTTATTGTTGGTTGAGATATATATATCTAATTATTGTTCTACTTACGATCTGAAGATTAGCTATATTTTTGAATAGAATTTATTTTCGATAATTTCAATTGATTTTAATCGATTTAAATTTCCTTTCTGTTTGAAAATTAGTTATGAAACACGTGTAATCTTTTTATTATATTTATCTTATGATATTTACTTTACTTTATATTATACTCATTTATTGAGCTTTTAATTGTTAATTTTTCTATATGTGATAGTAGATTTTCATTGATGAGTTCTTGAAACTTGGTTATTTTCCCTAAAACTATATATATATATATATATATATATATATATATATATATATATATATATATATATGTATATATATATATATATATATATATATATATATATATATATATATATATATATATCGATCTATCTATCTATATATATATATATATATATATATATGTATATATATATATATCTATATATATATCTATCTATCGATCTATATATATATATATATATATATATATATATGTATATATATATATATATACATGTGTATATATATATATATATATATGTATATATATATATATGTATATATATATATATATATATATATATATATATATATGTATATATATATATATATATATATATATATATGTATATATATATATATATATGTATATATATATATATATATATATATGTATATATATATATATATATGTATATATATATATATATATATATATATATATATATATATATGTATATATATATATATATATGTATATATATATATATATATGTATATATATATATATATATATATATATATATGTATATATATATATATATATATATATATATATATATATATATATATGTATATATATATATATATATGTATATATATATATATATATATATATATGTATATATATATATATATATATATATATGTATATATATATATATATATATATATGTATATATATATATATATATATATATATATATATATGTATATATATATATATATATATATATGTATATATATATATATATATATATATATGTATATATATATATATATATATATATGTATATATATATATATATATATATATATATATATATATATATATATATATATATATGTATATATATATATATATATATATATATATATATATATATATATATATATATATATATGTATATATATATATATATATATATATATATATATATATATATATATATATATATATATATCATCATCATCGTTTAACGTCCGCTTTCCATGCTAGCATGGGTTGGACGATTTGACTGAGGACTGGTGAAACCGGATGGCAACACCAGGCTCCAGTCTAATTTGGCAGAGTTTCTACAGCTGGATGCCCTTCCTAACACCAACCACTCAGAGAGTGTAGTGGGTGCTTTTACGTGTCACCCGCACGAAAACGGCCACGCTCGAAATGGTGTCTTTTATGTGCCACCCGCACAAGCCAGTCCAGGGGCACTGGCAACGGCCACGCTCAAAATGGTGCATCTCATATGCCACCCGCACAAGAACCAGTCCAGGGGCACTGGCAACGATCTTACTTGGCTTGCCGGGTCTTCTCACGCACAGCACATTTCCAAATGTCTCGGTCAGTAGTCATCGCCTCGGTGAGGCCCAATGTACGAAGGTCTTGCCTCACCACCTCAGCCCAGGTCTTCCTGGGCCTACCTCTTCCACGGGTTCCCTCAACTGTTAGGGTGTGGCACTTTTTCACGCAGCTATCCTCATCCATTCTCACCACATGTCCATACCAGCGCAATCGTCTCTCTTACACACCACAACTGATGCTTCTAATGTTCAGCTTTTCTCTCAAGATACTTACACTCTCACGGGTATTTACATTGACATTACACATCCAACGGAGCATACTGGCTTCATTCCTTGTGAGCTTACGTATGTCCTCAGCAGTTACAGCCCATGTTTCACTGCCATGTAGCATGGCTGTTCGTACGCATGCGTCATACAGTCTGCCTTTTACTCTGAGTGAGAGTCCCTTTGTCTCCAGCAGGGCTAAGAGCTCTCTAAACTTTGCCCAGGCTATTCTTATTCTAGCAGCTACACTTTCAGCGCACACACCCCCACTACTAACTTGGTCGCCCAGATAGCGGAAGCTATCGACTACCTCTAGTTTTTCACCCTGGAATGAGATAGAAGTTGTTTCCTGTTTGTTTACAGTCTTTATTGCACCTGAACATCTGCCACAAACAAAAACTAACTTCCTAGTTAACCTGCCTTTGATGTTGCTGCACCTCTTATGTGTCCATAGCTTGCACCGGGTACATCTTATAGAGTTACTACCTACTCCTTTTCTACATACTGAGCAGGGCCATCTACCTGAAGGGGTTTGTGTTTTATCTACTTTCCTACTTATTAGGATTTTGGTTTTAGCTAGGTTGACTCTAAGGCCCTTCAATTCTAGACCTTGCTTCCACACCTGAAACTTCTCCTCTAGTTCTGATAGTGACTCCGCAATTAGGGCAAGGTCATCAGCATAGAGGAGCTCCCAGGGGCAACCTGTCTTGAATTCCTCTGTGATTGCCTGGAGGACTATGATAAATAAGAGGGGGCTGAGGACGGAACCTTGGTGGACCCCTACCTCTACCCGGAATTCATTGCTGTACTCATTTCCAACCCTCACCTTACTGGCAGCATCTCTGTACATGGCTCGCACAGCTCTCACTAACCATTCTTCTATCCTAAGTTTCCTCATTGACAACCAGATAAGGGATCGGGGGACCCTGTCAAAGGCTTTCTGTACCATGTCAACGAAAGCCAGGTACAGAGGTTTATCCTTAGCTAGGTATTTCTCCTGCAGCTGTCTCACTAGAAATAAGGCATCAGTAGTGCTTTTACCTGGCACGAACCCAAACTGCATCTCATCTAAATTGATTCGCTCCCTAATTAGTTGGGCTATGACCCTCTCTGTAACTTTCATAACCTGATCTAACAGCTTGATGCCTCTGTAATTATTTGTATCTAAAGCGTCACCTTTACCTTTGTAGCAGTTGACTATGGTGCTGCTACACCAGTCATTGGGTATGACTCCTTCGTGTATCACCTGGTTCGTAATACGGGTGACTAGGCTGTAGCCAACACTGCCAGATATTTTGAGCATCTCTGCAGTGATTCCTGATGGGCCGGGGGCTTTATATATATATATATATATATATATATATATATATATATATATATATATACACATATGTATATATATATATATATATACACATATGTATATATATATATATATATATATATATATATATATATATACACATATGTATATATATATATGTATATACATATATACATATATATATATATATATATATATATATATATATATATATATATATATATTTTTATATATATATATATATATATATATATGTGTGTGTGTGTGTATATGTATCATCATTATCATCGTTTAACGTCTGCTTTCAATGTTGGCATGGGTTGGACAGTTTAGCTGGGGACTGGCAAGCCAGGAGGCTGCACCATGCTCCAATCTGACCTGGCAGGGTTTCTACACCTGGATTCCTTTTCCAGTGCTAACCACTCCGAGAGTGTAATGTGTGCTTTTTACGTGCCACTGGCACGGGAGCTAGTCAGGCAGAACAGACATTGGCCATGTTCAGATGGTGCTTTTTACGCGCTACTTGCATGGGAGCCATTCAAGATAGTGGGTTTGGGGGGTTTAATTAGTTATAATTTTGATTGAGCTTTAATGTAGATAATTTATCTATACCATATAGCCTGATAGTCTTGAAATACCGTTTTACTTATATATACCGAATCAATATAAGGCTAATTTTAAATTATGTGTACTAAAGTTATTTAGTGAGTATATTATTTAAGAGCATTATTTTTTTTTTTACGTATACCTCTAATTGACCAGGATCTTGTATTTAAATGTGTTTTAATATCTAAATGTTTTTTTTATGGTATGAATTTTGTATTTATTTTGATGTTTATAACTCCAACGTTCTTTTTTGAAATCTACAGTGTCCTAGATTGGTTAACAACTGAACTTCATAGTATACCATCATTATTTTTGAATTAATTTACCATTTGCTTGATCTCAACACCTTTAGGATGAATGGTTGTATATCATCTCATACCTTTTCATCCTGTTTTGCATATTTTCAGGGGTCAACTATGAAAATTGGATTTGAATGTTTTCTATTTTTATTGGCTGCATATTACTACTACTACTACTAATAATAATAATAATAATAACAATAATAATAATAAGGCCCCGATGAGATGTGGTATCCCATATTTTATAATATTTTATAATATGCATGAAACGTTCTGGATATTGCATCGAAATGTTCATAGGTCATTTTCATTACTATTATTATTATTATTATAATAAAGTATTTTCAATGGATCAGTTCTGAGTTCTCTTTAAAGTCGATATATATATATATATATATATATACAAAAACTCAACTGTGAGTATTTTGCTAAGTTTGTTAACAGATACTGTATTCTTTTGCCTAATTGTTGGTATAAATATATATATATATATATATATATATATATATATATATATATATATATATATATATATGTATATATATGTGTGTGTGTGTGTGTGTGTGTGTATAGATATATGTGTGTGTATATATATATATATGTGTGTGTGTGCGAATATAGATATGTGTGTGTATATATATATA
Source organism: Octopus bimaculoides (assembly GCF_046866305.1). Taxonomy (NCBI): domain Eukaryota; kingdom Metazoa; phylum Mollusca; class Cephalopoda; order Octopoda; family Octopodidae; genus Octopus; species Octopus bimaculoides. Next base: position 202,271,457 of record NC_142928.1, read on the forward strand.
TGTGTATATATGTATATATGGGTATATGTGTGTGTATATCATCATCATCATCATCATCGTTTAACGTCCGCTTTCCGTGCTAGCATGGGTTGGACGATTTGACTGAGGACTGGTGCAACCGGATGGCTACACCAGGCTCCAATCTAATTTGGCAGAGTTTCTACAGCTGGATGCCCTTCCTAACGCCAACCACTCAGAGAGTGTAGTGGGTGCTTTTACGTGTCACCCGCACGAAAACGGCCACGCTCGAAATGGTGTCTTTTATGTGCCACCCGCACAAGAGCCAGTCCAGGGGCACCCGCACAAGAGCCAGTCCAGGGGCACTGGCAACGATCTCGCTCGAAAACCCTACAAGGCCAGTCAGGCGGTACTGGCAACGGTCACGCTCAGGATGGTACATCTTATGTGCCACCCGCACAAGAGCCAGTCCAGGGGCACTGGCAAAGATCTCACTTGGCTTGCCGGGTCTTCTCACGCACAGCACATTTCCAAAGGTCTCGGTCAGTAGTCATCGCCTCGGTGAGGCCCAATGTTCGAAGGTCTTGCCTCACCACAACAGCCCAGGTCTTCCTGGGCCTACCTCTTCCACAGGTTCCCTCAACTGTTAGGGAGTGGCACTTTTTCACGCAGCTATCCTCATTCATTCTCACCAGCGCAATCGTCTCTCTTGCACACCACTACTGACGCTTCTTATGTTCAGCTTTTCTCTCAAGATACTTACACTCTGACGGGTATGCACATTTACATTACACATCCAGCGGAGCATACTGGCTTCATTCCTTGCGAGCTTACGTATGTCCTCAGCAGTTACAGCCCATGTTTCACTGCCATGTAGCATGGCTGTTCGTACGCATGCGTCATACAGTCTGCCTTTTACTCTGAGTGAGAGTCCCTTTGTCGCCAGCAGGGGTAAGAGCTCTCTAAACTTTGCCCAGGCTATTCTTATTCTAGCAGCTACACTTTCAGCGCACCCACCCCCACTACTAACTTGGTCACCCAGATAGCGGAAGCTATCAACTACCTCTAGTTTTTCTCCCTGGAATGAGATAGAAGTTGTTTCCTGTTTGTTTACAGTCTTCATTGCACCTGAACATCTGCCACATACAAAGACTAACTTTGTAGTTAATCTGCCTTTGATATTGCTGCACCTCTTATGTGTCCATAGCTTGCACCGGGTACATCTTATAGAGTTACTACCTACTCCTTTACTGCATACTGAGCAGGGCCATCTACCTGAAGGGGTTTGTGTTTTATCTACCTTCCTACTTATTAGGATTTTGGTTTTTGCTAGGTTGACTCTAAGGCCCTTCGATTCTAGTCCTTGCTTCCACACCTTAAACTTCTCCTCTAGTTTTGATAGTGACTGCGCAATTAGTGCAAGGTCATCAGCATAGAGGAGCTCCCAGGGGCAATATATATATATATATATGATTATACACATTTATGTCAACACTGCTTGTATAAATACAAGATTAACTCCCCTTTACGGTCCCATTATAAATAAAACATTCCTCTCCAATTTTTATTGGATTTAAATCATCTTATTATCTCCCAATTTTATACTCTAAATTTCCTTTTTTCCTTCTTTTCTTCTCTTCTTGTCCAACGTACTGTCTAGTAGCGTTCCAACCTCCAACGGCTTTTTCAAATAAATTACGTAACAATCTTCTCTAACTACAGTTATCATACTCAGTTAAAATGTCTTACATCTAAGCTGGTTCCCATGCATTTCCCTGAAGAGAAGATTACATTCATAACATCACCGATTCCTATGGAAGGTATAATTTGTAATCTTCGAAACATATGTTGGAAATAAAAGTATTCATTTAACATATGCGTTTTACTCCATTTACTAAATTTATATATATATATATATATATATATATATATATATCAAAATCAAAAAAAGCACACCTTGTTTTTGGAATTGTTTGGATAATACCATACTATATTCTGGTGCCTAAACTTAAGTGCCACATTCAATGTTGAATCTAAATTTTATATATATATATATATATATATAGTCACTATGAAATTAATGTATAATAATTATTGTGGTATGATCATTGCCAGTGTCACCTGACTGGCTCCCATGCTAATGGCATGTAAAAAGCACCATTCAAGCGTGATCATTGCCAGTGTTGCCTGATTGGCTCCTGCGTTGTTGCATGTAAAATGTATCATTTCAGCATAGTCAATACCAGTACTGCCTGACTGGCCCTTGTGCTAGTGGCATGTAAAAAGCACCTGCTACACTCTTGGAGTGGTTGGTGTTAGGAAGGGCATCAAGCTGTAGAAACTCTGCCAGATCAGATTGGAGCCTGGTGCGGCCTCCTGGCTTGCCAGCCCTTAGTCAAACAGTCCAACCCATGCCAGAATGGAAAGCAGATGTTAATTGATGATGATGATGATGACTGTTAAATTAGCACTTCATACATGTGGTGAATTTGTTTATATTTGGTTGATTTATACTGCATACAAAAATAAAGACATACTACATACATACAACTGCTTACAATAATAGAGATTACTCTAGAATTTCTTCTATGTTCATAATTTTTGGTTTACAATATTGAAAAAAATATGCCACCAAAGAACAAAACATAATCTCTCCAGAAACAAATATAAAGCAAGAAGGACTGTAGAGAACCAAAGGCGAGAGTCTCAAGACAGAAGGGAGATGAGACTTTCTCAAGATCAGCAAAAGGCATACTGCAGCATGTCAGAGGGAGCATCAAGAGAGAAGCGAGATGAGACTTCTTCAAGATCAGTAAACACATGCTGCAACACATCAAATGGAGTCTCAAAGACAGAAACGAGATGAGACTTTCTCAAGATCAGCAAAGGCAAATATATATCCAAGTAGTTAATCTGTAGTGAGCGATTGAACCTCTTCATCCTGATGAGTTTTACACTTCATGAATATGATGAACTTCACTTAAGAGTCACCAGAATTTGAATCCAGACTTGGGGTTTCCAGTTGATCAGGCCCGCTCTTGTCACCTGAATTACCATCGTTACTGGATTTAGGGAAGAGAGCCATGAATGGCCCTCGCATGATTTTATGTAGGGTAGATGATGTGTACACCTGCCTTCACCAGTGGTACATGTACACCTGCCTTCACCAGTGGTACATGTACACCTGCTTTCACCAGTGGCACCATTGGAATTGGTAACATGCTAGATTTGGCTGGGCTGGTTGCAGCAGGCTGCCAGATATCTCAAATATAATCAAGATGCATTTTTTTCTTGCCAACCTACATGGTAGTGGTGGTTTTATACCTAAAAACACACCTGCTAGTTAATCCATAGTTGGAACCCTAACAGGTGCCACTACTCCAGGTTAGAATTGACTTGGTAGCAATATTAGCTAAAAAGTGGTTTTCTCACTACTCAAAACCTATGAATTTCTGCACCAAGGTCCCCACTTCTCTCTTTGTTTATTTTCTCTTATTCCTTTCTGCTGAAGACCTTCTCACTTTCCCGAGCATCAAACTAATACTCCTGCTTGTTGTTCATACACCTGTCTTTGTCTTTTGTTTTCTTGTAAATTTCAACTATATATATATATATTATATATATATATATATATATATATATATATATATATATATATATATATATATATATATATATATATATAGAGAGAGAGAGAGAGAGAGAGAGAGAGAGAGAGAGAGAGAGAGAGAGAGAGAGAGAGAGATACTTACAAATATATACATATATTTTGGGAATCAGGAACAATATATATATATGCACATACACTTATATACACAAAAGTACATACATACATATAAACATGCATGTATACACAAATAAATGCATACAAACATATATATATATATATAGATGATGATGATAATAATAATAATGATAATAATAATAATCATCATCATCATCGTTTAAGATCATCAGGGATAGGCAGTCCCCTTGGAAGATACACCACCTAATTTCTATTGTCCCTAAACTTCTTCCATATGCTGTCAGTTCTGCTGTCCCCCATTTCTCCATACTTTTTCCAAGCAATCGCTCAACATTCGATGCAGTACCAAATAGGTTAATGCATTCCATTATCCAAGAGTGTAGGATCGTATCTTATGCCTTATGATAATCAATACATGGCACCATTAGTTTTATTGTCTTCTTTTAGATCATCTATTTGTCTCTCATCAAGTAGGCTACCACTGCTTCTTTCCTGTGCTATGAGATTACTCTTATTAGTAAGAACTGCATTTTCATTCTTATCTCTGCTGCTATTTTCCAAGACCCATCTTTTGATAGCTTCGAGCTCTACTTCTGTGAACCAACAATTTGTTCTTATTGCTCTAGCTTGATCGCATAGTCTTTGTTCCGTGAGTTGAAACAATCCCTTTTCTCTCCAATGATCATACATACGTTGTTAGTAACCCCTAATTTGAGCCCCATTTTCATCTACTGGGTTGCTCAGGTAGTAACACTCCATGACCACAGCATTAATTTGTTTGCTCCATCTGCGCCGTGTGTGGTGGTCCCTTTCTGGATATCGAGAGGCTGGAGCCGGACCAGAATCCCTGAACTTTCTGGGTGTACCACTGTCACCATCAAGGACTTCAGTTTCATTCCCACCGTTATTCACAATATTTTGTTTTTTCATCGTCACTCATATGAGGTAGAGATTATCAGGTTGCACAATTACCAGTGTTTTTATTGTGACACCATTACTAGATGTATCATTATTAATCATCCCACGAGGAGGCTCCACCAGTTTCCTTTCATTATTATTATTATTATTATCATCACTGATAATTATGTGTAGTAGCAGCAGCAGTGGTCGCAGCAACAGCAACAGTAGCTGAGGTGGCAGTTGGGCCTCAGATTCCTGTGCTATCATAATAGTAGTAGTTGTAGTATTATTGTAGTATTAGTAGTATTTAGTATCAGCAGTTGCAGCATATTGTTATTGTTGTTGTTATAATTATTATTATTGTTGTTGTTGTTGTTGTTGTTGTTGTTGTTGTTGTTGTTATACAAAGAACAACAATCCTCTTCCACACAAGAAGTAGAAAGAAAAAAAATTAAACCAAAAAATACAAATACATCCAAAACAAACACTGCATCAACACCACCACCTCTAACACCTGAAACACAAGCTATCCCACAACAACAACAAATACTAATTAAGGACACAGACATTACAAACGATATGGCAATAAGCACAAAATCAATGAATTAATAAAGAACGTAATAAGACACCCAAACATTACATCAAAAGATTTTGTCACACCCACAATCTCCCTACCTGCACACATACACATCATTCAAACAACGCAAAACACATACACACACACATAGTTAAAAACCCAATTCCCACTGGAAATCAGAGATTTTCAAGAGAATATCACCAAGAGAATTCTTGGTGATTTACATTTACTGCTGGAAACACCCCAAACCAACAGGAGGGATGGGCAATGCACCGTACCAAACAAAACTAAGTAAGTTTTCCTTTGCTTTTTTTCCTTTTTCCAACAACATGGTCATGTACAGAATAGGCAGCATGAATGTATGTTGCTTGGGATTGCCTTGGAAGTAGGGGTCACCTGCTCAGCAATCTTAGGGAACTGAATGTTAATGTGGTGGCCATTAATGAAACCAGAATTTCTGATTCATTTTTGGTGACTATGAGATGTATGCATCTCCAAGTAATCTGAGAGTGGGAAGCAGAGTCACTGTGATGGCTCACAAAATCTGGATCTTATAATATGGGCAATCTTCCTGGATCTGGAAGGTAAGTTGGTGATCCTGGACGTAACAGACAGTCAAGGACATACTTTCAGGCTAGTTGCCATCTATGTCCTGAGGGGCAGAATGACCAGATTTCTTCAGACATCTGGAAACTTCCCTGGGAAGGTCCCACTCTTTAGTGTTAGCGGGGGATTGGAATGGAATTTTAGATGTAAGGTGGGACTGTGTAGGCTTAGCAGATAGGAGAAGAGTGTGCAAAAGCCTTGCAAACCTGCTCAGATAATTCAAACTGAGAGACCGACTGGATTTCTTGGATGTGCCAGTGTGGACCTGGTCAAACCACATTGGGTCATCCAGATTGTATCTAGATAGGGTATTCTGTAGAATAGCAGATAAGGATAGGGTAGGTTGTCCACAGTTTAAAGTAGTCAACTACACAGACCAAAAGTTCATGATCTGTACAGTCGACTTAGGCTTCATAGACAGGGACCCAGCTACTGGAAGCTGAACACGTCATTGCTGGTATGCAAAGATTTCAAAGATTGGATTAGTGAACTAGTTAAGAGGGCGTTGACAGAGGTCATAATCAACAATAAATGTTGGCTCACCCTGAAAAGGGTAATTAGAATAGAATCAATAAGGTTTAGCAAAGGATTAGCAGTAGAAAGAAACAGAGCAGAGACAGAGGTAGTTAAGAAGTTAGATGAGTCTTTTAGAAAAGGTATCTGACCAACATGCTTGCAGCAAGATTGGCACTCAACCAATTCTTCAATGCAAAACATGAAGGTTGTATTGTCAGGGCTAAGGCGCAAATGATAACTGATCCAAGACAGATGAGTGCAGTCTTTCTGCAGTGCATTACTCAACTGTCCAGGAGCAGTGGTGAGCTGAGTCACAGGATGGATTTCATGTCCTACCTCAATGGGCTGCCATGGCTCTCAGCAACAGAGGCAGAGTGCTGCAAAAGGCCAAGAACAGCCTTTGAAATACAGGAAGTAATTGCTAGTTGCACAAGGGGTAAATTTCCTGGTTTGTATGGTCTGCCCTATGAGCTTTATGCTTACATACTAGACTTGTTCAGTGACCTCTTCGCAAATGTTTACAACAACTGGTAACAGAATGAGAGAATTCCAAATGTTGTAAGCCGAGGAGCAGTGGTGTTGCTGAGAAAAGACCCAAATAAGGGGGATTGTGTTAAAAACTTTAGGCCCATAACTATGCTGAATGCAGAGCTCAAGGCAGCTGGTTGGGGCCTGTATTCAGGGGTTGGATTGCTGCAATGCACAGCAACATCTGTTCAGTGGTCAGATCTTCTTTCAGAACCGTTCAACATCCTGCACTCAGTCTGGAAAGGTAGCCATATCTCATCCCTCTTGTATGTACTGACTCTCGAGTCACTTCTACGTAAACTGGAGGTGTTGAGTAGCATTCCCACATGACTTAGGATGTGGGAGATGCATGTTGGCAACATTACCATATTGGTGTCAGATCATAAACACAGAAATGATTGATACCACTCTCAGGGACTGTGAGGCAGTTTGAGGAGCAACAATTAACCAGGGAGAATCAGTGGGCTTGTGGCTCAGCATCTAGAGAAGTAAGTCTATGCCATCCAACTGCGTCATTGGGTGCTAGACAGATGGATCTTGACCATTGCTGTCACTTGACCATTGTGCCTTCTCTTGGCTACTGTCTGATTATGCTGGAGTATATACTCTTCCATTTCTTGTGGAAGGGACATGTCTCGATGGTCAGGCAGTCTCTCTACTGTCAACACCTGTGGCATGGTGGCCTGGGCATGCCATGGTTGATGATGCACAGACATGCACTGAGGCTACAACATCTTCAGTGCTTCCTTGATGGTGAACAGGTGTGGTCGCCATTCACCAGATGCATATTTCTGCAGCTGGTTTCTTTAAGGGAGCTGCAATCTTGGGTAAAACAGAGATCGAGGGGGAGCATTTGCAAAGTAGAATGTCTTCAAGTGCTCATAGCCCTCAGCCAATCAGACCCTGCAATAGGTGGAACGTCTACTTTAGCGTTTTATAGAGGATTAGTGGAGGAAAAGTGCAACAACGTTCTAAGGGAGACCTCAGGCATCGAAGAAGATCAGTTAGTCACTCTTTTCTGGAGAACTTTCAGGCTGCCACCGATGGATAATTTCCCAAAATCTCTGGCCTGGCAGTCTACCAGGGAGCTTTGCCTGTTTGAGATAAACTTTACAGGCACGGAATTGCCATCAGTTGAGATGTGTGCAGGATGACAAGATGGTCCTGCATTCACTTGCGCAGTGCCTGAGTATTACTGACCTGTAGGTTTATGTTGAATATCTGCTATCCCATGTGGAACGAATGTGGCTGTCAAATAAATCCATCATAAAGATTGCCCCACCACTTTCCTTTAACTGGGAAGGGAAATCTATTTTTATATAACTAGTGGCCATGGCAAAAGTGGTTGTATGGTGGATGAGATTGAAGGAGCTTAAAACAAACACTTTTCTCTTTGGTCAATCCCTAATCAACTTCAAGTTTTATTTGAAAAATAAGGGTAGAGATGAAAGTGATTTCTAGCCAGTTTGCTGAAAGGTGGATGAAAGTGGCAAGAATGATGTGAGTGAACAGGCCTGCCTGTAGTTGGAAAAAAGGAAAGAAAAAAGGCATTTGCTTCAAAAGTCAGGGTACCCATGGTTTTTTTATGGGGTTTTTCCATGAGCATTGTTGATTTTCCAAAAGTTTTGTTTGTCTTGTTTACACGCAAAACCCTCACAACAACATACACACACACACACACAATTGGGAATCAATCAATCACTAAACAGATCACTGTTTAACTCTGTTTGAAAGAATGCCTTCTGAGCATCAGAATTGTGTAATGTTTGACATAACTGAAAGTATTCTGATATGCTTGCTTATACATGTAAAGTACGATAACATGCTTTCATACAAGTATATTAACATACCACACATATATGTATATATATATAAAGAGAGTCAGGGATGATTGCAGAAAATACATAAGGCTGGAATATTTGGAGGGATGACTGTGTGATATGTGTGGGCAACATAGGTTCAGCACCCTACCTTTGCTTATCAGGCAGCCAGGAATAAGGTGGTATATCTGGGTTGGCAGCAGCCAGTGGTCTGAAATTCACCAGGAGGACATATCTGTGCTGCAACAATAAAACAGGTTTTCTTGTTGATGGTGGGAATATGATGGATAATGTAGATTGGAGGAGAATATGCTGTCTTTCACAGATGCAAATCTGGCAATTGTAGGCTCCTTGTAAATAAGGTGGGTCCATGTTGAAGATACACCGTTCAATGTTTGGAGGGAGGATCATTCCAGAGGCTGCAAAGACTCCAGATAAAGCATGATGAGGTGGAATTTTCCGTATCCCTGAAGGAATGCATATCCTGTGTACACCCTTCCTTGAAGACCATGGCTGTCATATCCATGTAATACCTTGTGATGCCATCAGATGGTGTGAGAGTGGATTACAGCCCTAGAATAGCAGGATCCTCTCAGAGGGCAGCTTGTAGGCTTTCAGCAGTTACAGTTTGGGATTGATGACTTTGTATGTGTGTGCCTGCCTCTATTGCAGCACTGCATTTCAAGAATTCTGTTTTTTCTGAAGTCAGAGTGAGGTATCCTCAAGAATCTCCAATCAGCAGATTTCTCAGTCCATCATTATCTCTTCTGTGAGGCTCAAAGTCTTGAGACTGACCCTTACTAATTCATCCCATATTTTCCTGGGTCTCCCACTTCCACAGATTCCAACAATTTTAAGCAATTGACACTTCTTTATATGGCTCTCTTTGTACACACAAAACACATACTCATGTGTGTATGTGTTGTCCAAAGAGTTCTGAGGTTGTCTGGAAAGTTCTGAGCATTTTTAAGCTAAAGTGCATCTCTTCTTTGTTCCTGATTAAAAATAGATTTATCTTTCATTCCGGTTACCCTTTATTCACATTTGAAATGGATAACCAAAAATTTCATATTCACATTGTATTGCTTTTCTTTTTTTAAAAAAGGAGAAAATGCTGCAAAGACTTGCAAAAAGCATTTGTGAAGTTTATAGTGATGATGCTGTAGGTGAATCAACTGTTCGAAGGTTGTTTGCAAAATTTAGAGCTGGAGAGTTTAGCTTGGAAGATGTCAGTCGTAGTGGAAAACCTTCAAAATTGGATGAATATGTTTTGAAGGCAAAAATTGAAGAAAACTCAAATATCACAACCAAAGAACTTGCAGAAGAGTTGGAAGTTTCTAAAAGTTCGGTTCATGAACACCTAGCAAAGCTAGGATACATTTCTCACTATAATGTATTGGTCCCTCACAAAGTCAAAAGAATTGCTTGGACTGGTATTCCGTTTGTGATATGTTTTTGAAACAGAATGAAAGCATGCCTTTTTTATGAAATAACTTGTGGCTGGAGATGAAAAATGGATTAGGTATGAAAACGTAGTGCAAAAAAGATCCTGGAATTTGTGTAAGGACTCCCCCCAACCCAAACAGCAACCTAAGACGAATATTCATGCCAAAACAGCTATGCTTTGTGTTTGGTGGGATCATGAAGACATTATTTATTATGAGCTTTTCCCACAAAACAAGACCATTAATTCTGATGTGTACTGTTATTAGCTGGCTAATTTGAACCAAAAAATCAAACAATTGAGGCTGGAGATTGCCAACAGGAAAGAGGTAATGCTCTGACAAGACAATACCTAGCCACGTGTCTTTGGCTACCTGAAGAAAGTTGCATGAAGTTGGCTGGGATCTCTTACCCCATCCACCATAATATTCTTATATTGCACCATCTGATTACCATTTGGTTTTGTCTCTACAGAACTCATTGCAAGGAAAAACATTTAACAATTTAGCTGGAAAAAGCTTTCAACAAGATACTGCACTCTCTTATTTGGTGATCTCTAAGGAAGCTAAGGGGAGAGGAGTGGCTTGATAGAGCTGTTCAAGCCATGTACAGCAATGCTGTCAGTAAGGTGAGAGTTGGCCTTGAATACAGTGAGGAATTTAGCATACAGGCTGGAGTACACCAGGGATCAGTTCTTAGTTCACTATTATTCATCCTCCAGGTCATAACAAAGGAATTCAAAACTGGATGCCCACGGGAACTCCTACACCCAGGACCATGCTAATAGCTTAGGAGTGAAATTTAGGATTTCTCAGTTTTCTGTGAATCAATTTTGTTAAAACTTTGCCCATCTGGTTTCCACACTATGGCAACACCATTGTTATGTCTTCATAATTCTGTGTAACGTCCCTTCTTATGTATTTCAGGTTCTTTAGTTTTGGGGAACCCCTGAAACTGCTTCCTTTGACGCCCCATCACAGGAGTTTGAGGCTTCAATGGGCCCCAAAGTACATGACATTAGACTTGAATTGTGTGCTGTTCGCTGACAAAAACAAGGTGACCCTTGACAAACCTGATGGTTGGGTTTAGTTTGGAGATGAGTGTTACCAACATTTACAACATCAACAACATGGTGGAGGATTCACGTTGTAGGCTGGTATCACTGGGAACAGACATGTTGGCCTAGTCAGGGTGCCTCAAGAGGTTAAAATGACTACAGGCATCTACTGCAAACTCCTGAAGGAGGTCTTCGATTCCTGGATAGATGACATACCACTGTCAATTCTAAGGAGTCTTGTATTCATGCATCACAATGCTCCCTCCCACAATAATAATGGAAATTATTTCATTGAATAAAATAGATTGAAAGGTCAATTATTCATATCCCTTTTTGCATATTAAAAAATGCTCAGAACTTTCCGGATGCCCTAAGATACGTACATATATACAAACCCTGTTGTGTAGCATGGTGGGAGTCTGAGGAGGCTAGGGATAGACGAGTGACTTGTGAAAGCTGTACAGGCCATGTACATTGGCTTTGTCAATGAGGTGACAGTTAACCATGAGTACAGCAAAGTAAATGGTGTACAGTTTTAGTGTTTGTCAAGGTTCAGTCCCCTACATTTCATCCTTATCTTCCAAGTCATAACAGAAGGATTCAAGCCCCCTCGGAACTACTATGTGCTGACGATCTTGCTCTCAAAAGAGATTTTATATGAAAGCTAGAAAAGAAATTCCAGGTGAGGAGGCAAAACCTGGAATCTAAGGGCTTTAAGGTTAACTTAGCATAGACTAAGGTCTTAGTAAGCAAGAAAACAGACAGAACCCTACCTGCTTGATGTGTAAAAAATGTGCAGGCACAAATTCCATATGATGTGCCTAGTGCCAGCTATGGACACAGAAGGGGTACAGTGGAATAATAGGAAGGTTATCAGAGAAAGTAGTGTTGATGTGTGGAAGAGGCACAGGAGCCATAAAATCTTACAGATACTCTGGAAATCGATTTTTCCAAATGCTTTAGAAGTTCTCTAGAAGTGGTCAATAGTTCCTGCTATGTAGGAGACCAAATTAGTAGTGGGGGGCATGCATGGAGAGTGTAATAATTAAAATAAGGATAGGATGGAGAAAATGCAGAAAGCTTTTACCTCCATTGGCAACCAAAGGTTTCTCCCTCCCAAGTGAAAGGAAGATTGTATGATGCATGTATATGAACAGTAATTCTATACGGGAGCAAGCCATGGGCCCTGAATGTAAAGGAGATTTGAAGATTAGAGACGAATGGGGCTAGTATTCACCTCTGGATGTGCAATGTAAGTAGTCGTAAGAGGAATTAGATGCAGTGTGTAAGAGAGAAGAGCAGGCTCCAATTGTCTGTTTTGGCATGGTTCCTATGGCTTGATGCCCTTCCAAATGCCAACCACTTTACAGAGTGCACTGGGTGGTTTTTATGTGACACCAATGCAGGTGCTTTATACATGGTACCAGTAGAGGTGCTTTATACATGGTACCAATTGAGTTGATTTATACATGGTACCAGTAGAAGTGCTTTATACATGGTACCAGTAGAGGTACTTCATACACGGTACCAGTAGAGGTGCCTTATACATGGTACCAATAGAGGTGCTTTATACATGGTACCAGTAGAGGTGCTTTATACATGGTACCAGTAGAGGTCCTTTATACACGGTACCAGTAGAGGTGCCTTATACATGGTACCAGTAGAGGGGCTTTATTCGAGGTAACAATAGAGTCGCTTTATACATCGTACCAGTAGAGGTGCTTTGTATATGGTACCAATAGAGGTGCTTTATGCATGGTACCAATAGAGGTTATGTATACATAGTACCAATAGAGGTGCTTTATACATGGTACAAAGAGAGGTGATTTATACATGGTACCAATAGAGGTGCTTTATACAAGGTACAATGAGAGGTGATTTATACATGGTACCAATAGAGGTGCTTTATACATGGTAACAATAGAGGTGCTTTATATATGGTACCAATAGAAGTGCTTTATACATGGTACCAATACAGGTGCTTTATACATGGTAACAATAGAGGTGCTTTATACATGGCACCAACACAGGCGCTTTATAAATGTTACCAATAGAGGTGCTTTATACATGGTACCAGTAAATGTGCTTTATACATGGTACCAGTAGAAGTGCTTTATACATGGTACCAGTAGAAGTGCTTTATACATGGTACCAATAGAGGTGCTTTATACATGGTACCAGTAGAGGCGCTTTATACATGGTACCAGTAGAGGCGCTTTATACATGGTACCAGTAGAGGTGCTTTATACATGGTACCAATAGAGGTGTTTTATAAATGGTACTAATAGTGGTGCTTTATACATGGTACCAATACAGGTGCTTTATACATGGTACCAGTAGAGGTGCTTTATACATGGTACCAGTAGAGGTGCTTTATACATGGTACTGGCACATGTGCTTTTCACTTGACAGCAGCACAAGTGCTTTTACATTGTACAAACATGTATGTCATCGTCATCATCACTTAACTTCCTCCTTCCTTGCTGGCATGGGTTGGATGGTTTGTCAGGAGCTGGCCAGGTAGGAGCCTGCACCAGACTTTCGTGTGTGTTTTGGCAGGGTTCTACAGCTGGATGCCCTTCCTAACACCACCCACCCAGAAGAGTGGACTGAGTGCTTTTTACACGGCACTTGCTCACGTGAGGTCAGTTTTGGTAAGGTTTTTACAGCTGGACGTCCTTCCAAATGCCAACCACTTCACAGTGTGGACTGGGTACTTTGAAGTGGTACCAACACTGTCAGGGTCATCAAATAAATTGCAAGACAAAGACCCTTTGAGAGGTGAGCGGGTATTAGGTTTTAGTGTGATGGAGAGACAGAGGCAGAAAGACATGTTTTGTTGTAGGGGGAGGTTCATGATTACCCAGGTAGGGAGAGAGAGAGGGAGTGATCAAGAATGAAGACTGTAAGAAGTGTACTGCTTTAAAGGAGACACATGGCTATCCAGCCTTGAGGGAAAAGCAAGCGAAAAAGAGAGTGGGAGGTAGCAAGAGTGTAAGTGAGAGGAGGAGAGAGATGGTGACGAAGTTCCAGGGCTTACTCATAAGGCGCAGGGATCAGAATATGAATGGGATTGTAAAGGGAGAGAGTGACAGGTGGTGGTAAATGCCAGGGTATAACCTCAAGGTATGAAGGTCATAATATAAGTGGCAGGGTATTGCCAAAGAAGCATAAGGGTCAAGAGTAGTGCAGTGACTGGTGAAACCCTGGGTATATAGAAGGGGTGGGATACCATGGGATAGCAATGATGCAGTGAGTAGGGCCATGCGGAAGGGATTGGGGAGTGAGAGATAAGCCTAATGCATGAAGTGGAAATGTGAGAAAGTGATGTACTTTTGCTTGTTGGGGGTAGGATGTGTGGAAAGATTTATTGTTACATGTGGGTGGAACACACAGCGCTTCTAGAACAGAGAGTCACTGATATGGGTGGATCTTCTCAAGAACTTCATATCACCAGACATCTGGAACCATTGTCATTTCCTATATGAAACCCAAAGACCTGAGATCAGTCCCCGCCACTTCGTCCCATGCCTTCCTGGGTTTCCCTCTTCTGTGGCTACCATCCACTTTCAGTGACCAGCACATCGTTATGCAACTGTCTTCATTCATACACAGCACATGTCCAAACCAAAGTAGTCTTCTCTCTTGCGTGCTATATTTGATTCCTCTTATGCCTAACTTTTCTCTCAATACATTTGCACTTTGTCCTACATGCACGCTCATGTTGCACATCCAACAGAACATATTGCCTTCATTCCTCTCTAGCCTACATATGTCTTCTGCATTCAGAGCCCATGTCTCACTACTAAGGAGTGTAGCCATTCTCACACAAGCATCATACATTCTACTTTTTAGTCTGAGAGAGAGTCCTTTTGTTGGCAACAGAATTAATAGCTCTCTGAACTTCCTCCATTCAATTCTTATTCTAGAAACAATACTTTCAGAACATCCTCCACCATTGCTAATTTGGTCACCTAGGTAACAGAAACTATCTACAACCTCAAGAGAACCTCCTGGATATTTGAGAGAATCTAACTTCCTTACAGACTACCATGTAACAGAGCAGGGAACTCTGTCAAAAGCTTTCTCCAGGTCAACGAAGGCTAAATACAATGACTTAATTTTGGCCAAGTACTTTTCCTGCAGCTGCCTCACTAGGAAGATGGCATCTGTGGTACTCTTCCCAGGTACAAAACCAAACTGCATCTCATCTAGTTTAATTCTATTTCTAATCAATTGAGCTAAAGCCCTCTCAGTATCTTTCATGACTTGGTCCAGCAGTTTAATCTCTCTGTAGTTGTTTCTATCTAAAACATCACCTTTACCCTTGTACCAGCTAACTATAATGCAACCTCATCAGTCATTGATGGCGCCTTCCTGAATAACCTGATTAACTATACAGGTAATTACACAATACTTACACACACACACACACACACACACACACACACACATATATAGCAAGTGATAGAGTAGTGTGAGCCATACAAATCTTAGCACAAAACATTAAGAAGCATCAAACATGGTTGCAACTTGTATAGGTGATCCCTTTGGCAATATGCCATGCTTGTAAAGACCTGTCAAGCTGAGATCATAGATGTGGATGATGCTAGTGTCACATCAGTGGCATGTAAAAAGCACCCACTACACTCTTAGAGTGGTTGGCATTAGGAAGGGTATCCAGCTGTAGATACCATGCCAACTCAGATTAGAACCTGCTACAGTTGCCTAGCTTACCAGTTGTCAGTTAAATCATTCACCCCATACCAACATGGAAAATAAACATTAAATGATGATGATAGTGATGATGATGAAAGGTGACAAAAGGGGGATAATATACGATCAACAAAGTTTATCAACCAGCATGTTATACATTTTGCCCCATATCAAAATAAATGGAAATTTGAATGAGGTGATCATTGCTAGACCATGTGGTGTATAGTGGTGCTTATCTGGAGTTGAATTGGAAAGAGAAGGTTCTTTTTTATTTTGTGTATGTGTGCATAAGTATGTGTGTGTGGTGAATTTTTGGAGGCTTGAATCGGGTTATGACCTGGTGGCCATAACCTGAATTTACAGAATCAATGAGGATAGAGTGAACCTAAAACAACAACACACCATGAACTTTTTTGTGAAATATTATTTTAACGGCGGTGCATCAGCATGGCCACAGCTCTGAGCTGAAACTATAGAGAGAAAAAAATAGCATAAAAAACAGCTTATATACAATCAAATATATACACGAACAAACAGCAAATGCTACACCAGATGTGCAGTCAAAAGTTACAAGGGTAACATATATATACACAGTGCAGAAATTCGGACTCTGTATCCCAATTTTTGGCCTCACACAAATTTGGTTTTTCAAAAATATGCATTCCAAAAATTTTGGATTTCATAAAATCCGGATTTCCATTTTAGTACAAATTCGGATTTTGACAGTGGATTTCGAACCTTGACTTCATACAATCTATCTTCACAAATTCGGTGTTCAACCTTGGATTTTGAACCTTGAAATGTCATAAAATCTGTCTTCTATCAATTTGGTGCTCAATCTTCAATTTGGAACCTTGGACCCAGATGTGACACAGAAATTATTTTAAATCTGAAAAAAGTTCTGGTGAATTGCTTGGAGCATAAAATAAATCCATAAATGCCTAACACAAAGTGCATAAACTAAACAGGTAATCATAACTTTCAGAATCCAATTGAACAACTTTGTCTCACAGAATAAGCAGTCACAAAAACTGGGGGATAAAATTATCTCTATTTATAAAGTTTGCCAGGGTATAGCCAATTTGTCATAGTTTCACACTTTTGGCTAATAACTATAGCATCCCCCATTTTAACGATGGACTTCACTCTTACAGTGCAGCATGAAAACTGTTTTCCTGTTTACTTCACATTATAATTTATAATTTCCTAACATTAGACAGAAAAATGCATGAAAGAAATAGAAAAAGTTAGGAAGAAAGAAAGGAATGAAAGCGATGAGAAGAAAGAAAGAGAAAGAAAACTTTCCCTTCTTCTTTCTATATATTATCCAAAATTCTGACTATCTCCTTTTTCTTAATACATAAACTCTGTGCACCACTTCAAACAATATATGTAATATATATATATATATATATATATATATATATATATATATATATAGCTTCCATTACCTAGGTGACCAAGTCAGTAGTGGGGGAGGGTGCACTGAAAGTGTAGCTGCTAGAATAAGAATAGCCTGGGCAGAGTTCAGAGAGCTCTTACCTCTGCTGGTGACAAAGGGCGTCTCACTCAGAGTAAAAGGCAGACTGTATGATGCATGTGTACGAACAGCCATGCTACATGGCAGGGAAACATGGGCCATGACTGCTGAGGACATGCGTAAGCTCGCAAGGAATGAAGCCAGTATGATCTGCTGGATGTGTAATGTCAGTGTGCATAACCGACAGAGTGTAAGAACCTTGAGAGAAAAGTTGGACCTAAGAAGCATCAGTTGTTGTGTGCAAGAGAGACGATTGCACTGGTATGGACATGTAGCGAGAATGGATGAGGATAACTGTGTGAAAAAGTGCCACACCCTAGCGGTTGAGGGAACCTGTGGAAGAGGTAGGCCCAGGAAGACCTGGGATGAGGTGGTGAAGCACGACCTTTGAACATTAGGCCTCACTGAGGCAATGACTAGTGACCGACACCTTTGGAAATATACTGTGCTTGAGAAGACCCGGCAAGCCAAGTGAGACCTATGCCAGGAGTGTAACCAGCCCACTTATGCGTACTATCTTTCATTGGACACTAAACTCTGCTTGTGATGACCTGTTGAGGCAAGTGAAATCGAAATTGAAATCAAAATCATATTCGATGACAGCACTGCATGATTGGCATCCATGCTAGTGGAGCACTAAGAGCACCATCCGAGCATGATCGCTGCCAGGGTCACTGACTGACACTTGTGCCTGTGGCACGTGAAAAACAATATTTGAACGGGGTCATTGCCAGTGCCACTAGACTGGCTCCTGTGGAGGTGGCATGTAAAAAATACCATTTCAGCATGGCCGTTGCCAGTACCACCTGACTGCCCCTCGTGCCAGGGGCACATAAAAGCACCCACTACACTCTCAGAGTGGTTGGCGTTAGGAAGGGCATCCAACTGTAGAAACTCTGCCGGATCAGATTGAAGCCTGGTGTAGCCATCTGGTTCGCCAGTCCTTAGTCAAATCGTTCAACCCATGCTAGCATGGAAAGTGGGCATTAAATGATGATGATGATGATATATATATGATGCCATCATCATCATCTTAATCTTTTAATGTTTGATTTCCATGCCAGAATGGGTTGGATGGTTTGATGTAGGTGCACGGACTGTATTGTGCTTTAATGTCTGCTTTGGTTTATCACCACACCCACTAACACTTCCATCACCACCACTACTACTAGTACAACAGTACTTGTTTAGTAATTTAGTATTTCCTTTCAAAACCAAAAAATTCATCTAAATATTCCTGTTTTTTTTTTTTTAACTTTCAACAGAAAAAGGTTTCATAATTTTATTTTTGTTGTTCTGAAATATTTGATTTCTATTTGAACTCTAGAATTGATCCCTGATACATGGTCACCAATGGGAGACAACCAATTAATTAAAATTGTTCCAGTCACAAATGGACCAGAATATGATGACATCCAGGCCACTTTCCGTCGGAATTCTCCTTCATCTCGTATAATCAGTGTTTGTATTTTTACTTCTATTTATAAACAAAATTTGATGGTTTATTGTTTTAAAAATGTTAAGAGACGTTTTCTTTGCATAAAAGATTTAAATCTCATTGCATGAACCTATTTTAGGATGGTCTTATATGTTTTTGGATATTCACAAGAAATCTTGGCTCAACAAAAATACCTCTGCTTTAACTTCTTGCATTGAATTGTAAATGCAACACCATTTTGCAGCTAAACTATTGTGCCTTACCAAAATTTACAGTTGAATCAAAATTGGTATCAAATAAAAAAAAAAAACAGATAAGGTTGGGGTTTTTCACCACAAACGTTATTTCCTTGTCAAAGAAGTGAATTGTTTTTTCATAAATGTATTTTCTTTTCTACAGATTGAGAGAATTCAAAATAAAACTTTGTACCAGGGATACCAAGCATTTAAAAAAAAATTTGAGGCAGAAAATCCAAAGGTTAAAATTGAAGTTGATGGCCTTTGGCATGGTACTGCTGCAGAATCTGTTAAAAGAATAAATAAATATGGATTCAACTATAGATATTGTCATAAAAATGGTAAGTATATATTCTCGAAGTGGCAACAGTAGTGTCCTCCACCCACCCTCCATATTGGCCTGAGTTGGACAGACTGTCACTGTCCACATTGGTCCTTTCTCACACAGAGAGGACAGAGGACGTAATGTTGCTTACACATTCCATGTTTGGCATCGTTTCTACTGCCAGGTACCCTTCCTAACATCTTCTACTCTAGAGTAAACCAGGTGTATTTTATTATTGTGGAATCAACACTTTCATTTGTTTTCCTTGCTGGATTGGGAGGAAGGGTCTGTCCCCATCCATTAATGTTCCTCTTGAACCTTTGTAAATGAAAATATTGCAGGAAAGATAAGAGAAGGGGCGGAATTCCAGAGGGGTAATGTTATGGGGAAGAAGGACTAGATATAGTGGAGGGTCTGCGGGACTGGACAGAAGTATCAACAAGGGAACACCAGGCCTAGCAATCACCATTCTGAGTTTGTCAATTATAGATATGCAGAGATAATCGATACAGTGTTATTAAGTCTCACTGAAATATTCAATGTCTGCTACGGCCTAGAAATTGGTTAAGGGACATTTAATAACTGTACAGACATTTGTTAAACCAGCAGTGGTACCACCACAGAGTTGACTCCATTTAGATATCTCAAACGATCCTCTCTCACTAACTCTTTTATCCTCTTTTGGAATTAGATTTTGATGTGAATGGTGAATATGGATATGGGGTGAGTAGAAGAGTGGTGTTCCACAAAATGCCATCCAAACAAGTTCAATGGTAAATATTGGCAAGGGACAGGCTTTTAATATATCTTTTCTCGCTACCACACCTGAAACTTTTCCACTTGTTCTCATAGTGATTCAACAATTAGAGCAAGGTCATCAGCATAGAGGAGCTCCCAGGGGCATCCTGTCTTGAATTCCTCTGTTTTAGCCTGGAGGACTATGATAAATTGGAGGGGGCTGAGGACTGAAACTTGGTGGACCCCTACCCCTACTCGGAATTTTTCACTCACCTTACTGACAACATCCCTGTATATGGCTTGCACCACTCTCACTAACCATTCATCTATCCTTAGTTTCCTTATTGACCACCAGATGATGGATCGGGGGACCTGGAGGCTATATTTCTGGTTAGACAAGTGCAGAAGAAATACCTAGCCAAAGATAAACCTCTGTAGCTGACTTTCATTGACTTGGAGTAAGCATTTAACAGGGTCCCCCTAATCCCTTATCTGGTGGGTAATGCAGAAATTAGGGATGGATGAGTGGTTAGTAAGAGCTGTACAGGGATGCTGTCAGTAAGGTGAGGGTTGGCAACAAGTATAGTTAAGAATTCTGAGTAGAAGTAGGGATTCACCCCTATTCAGTCCTCAGCCCCCTTTTATTCATCAAAGTCTCCCAGGCAATAACAGAGGAATTCAAGACAGGATGTCCCTGGGAGCTCCTGTATGCTGAGGACCTTGCTCTCATAGCTAGATCACTCCTAGAAAAAGAGAAGAAATTTCAAGTGTAGAAGCAAGGTCTAGAATCGAAGGGCCTTAGAGTCAATCTAGTAAAAACCAAAGTTATAGTAAGTAGGAAGGCAGACAAACCACAAACCCCTTCAGGTAGATGGCCCTGCTCGATTTGTAGAAGAGGCATAGGTAGAAACTCCTGTAAGTTGTACTCAGTGTAAGCTATGGACACATAAGAGGTGCAGCAATATCAGAGAAAGGTTAACAGGGAAAATAGTCTTTTGTGTGCGGCAGATGCACAGTGGCAATAAACACCGAAGATGTTGAGAAAACAGATTCCATCACATGCCAAGGGAAGAAGCTAGAAGTAGTTGATAGGTTCTGCTACCTAGGTGACCAAGTTTGTAGTGTCAGTGGATTCTCTGAAAGTGTTGCCACTAGAATAAGAATAGGCTGGGCAAAGTTCAAAAAGCTCCTACCTCTGCTGGTAACGAAGAGCTTCTCACTCAAAGTGAAAGGTAGACTCATTGATGCACATGTGGGAACAGCCATACTACACAGCAGTGAAACATGAGCCATCACTGTTGAGGATATATGTAGGCTTGAAAGAAATGAAGCTGGCATGATCTGCTGGATGTGCAATGTCAGTGTGCACACACGACAGAGTGAAAGCTCCCTGAGAGAAATGTTGGGCATAAGAAACATTAGATGCAGCGTACAATGGAGATGACTGCACTGGTATGGTCATGTACTGCGTATGGATGAGGAGAGCTGTGTGAAGAAATGTCACTCCCTAGCACTGGAAGGAACCTGTGGAAGAGGGAGACCCAGGAAGACATGGGATGAGGTGGTGAAGCACGACCTTTGAATGCTGGGCCTCACAGAGGCAATAACAGGAGACCGAAACCTTTGGAGATAGCCTATACCAGTGTTACGTAACCAGCCTATTTTAAAAGTACCCTTGAATCAGAGGGCAATACGCTGCACTTGAGAAGACCTATTGAGTCAAGTAAAATCAAAATTAAAAATCAAAATCAAAATGGAAATTGTAGTTGTGACCAGTGCCAATGCCACCTAACTGGCACCCATGCCGGTGGCATGTAATAAGCATCATACAAGCGTGGGTCATTGCCAGTGCTGCCTGACTGGCTCCCCATTCCAGTGGCACATAAAAAGCACCATCCAAACCTGGTTGATGCCAGTCTCCCCACTAACTGGCTTCTCCGCCAATAGCACGTAAAAAGCACCATCCAAATGGGATTGATGCCAGTGCCACCTGACTGGCTCCTGTGCTGGTGGCACATAAAATGTACCCACTACACTCTTGGAGTGATTGGCGTTAGGAAGAGCATCCAGCTGTAGAAACACCTTGCCAGATCCAATTGGATCCTGGCTTGCCAGTCTCCCGATAAAACCATCGAACCCATGCCAGCATGGAAGATGGACGTTAATTGAAAAAGAAGAAGATATATCATCATTATCATTGACAGGAGCTGGCCAGGTAGAAAATCTACCCCAGGCTACTGTGTCTGTTTTGGCAGGGATTTTACAGTTGGATACCCTTCCTAACATCAACCATTCCACAAAGTAGACTCAGTAATTTTTACGTGGTACTAGCACAGGGAAAGTAAGTTTTGGTATGAGTTTTACAGCTGGATGCCCTTCCAAATGCCAACCACTTTACATTGTGGACTGGATGCTTTTAACATGACACCAGCACTGGCACAAGACATGGAATTATGAGAAGCGCAAGGCATTTGGGGAGGGGAACTTGTTTCAGAGGATGAAAGGTTAGAGGGAGACAAAGAGACAGAAGCAAGTGTCTTGCCACAACAGAGGGGGCTTTAGAGGAAGTGATCCTGTATCAAATGATAAAAGGTTTGAGTGTAACATGGAAATATATGTATATATATATAATAATTCATTCTTTCCCAAATTAAACAATACTTCCCTAACCTCTCCAGAGGTATCTACAGGGATGATGCTCTCCTTACAGCAACTGGATTATCTTAACCTTCTTGGTTGAATGCACCAAGAAAACCCTACACAATTTTTTTAAAAACTATAACCTGAGTATTACTTTCAAAAGTGACACTAAAGTAGTCAATTTCTTAGACGTCATTCTGAATTTAGATACAAGTCTATATCACCAATACCATAAACTCAATCAATCTTTACAATATTTCAACGCCCTATCAAATCACCCTAAATTTACTCTTAATAATATAATCATAGGCATTTCTATCAGAATCTCCAACTTATCTGCAAATGAAGAAAATTTTAACAGTCATGCCCCTTATTATAATCAGGCTCTCCAGATAACTGACTTCCATGGAAAAATCTATATCTCCAATGCCAAGCTTAAAATTAAAATTGCACATCTCTTTCCTAATACTAACACTGAATTTTCAGACCTTTTTTCCACTCTACATTAATCCATCAACTCTCAAAAAAAAGAACCTACACACCGCACTCAATAACCCCACTAACCACTTCAAACCTATAATAATTGTAAGCTTCCCTATCTAGATCTACTCACTGCAAGCACATATTTTATATATCTTAAGTGTAGGAAGCGAGAGATGTTATGGTTTACACCACCATTCTCTCTAAACTTTTCTTTAAAATCCTAAACTCTAACTTCCCACCACAGCATAAATACTAACCTATCTTTTTATAAATCATCTGTTAAAATCTCCTACTCTAATTTGGGATCCATAACCATCTCCTCTGACAGACTCAAACTACAATGTCAGTTCTTGGAACCTGCAATTTTTCACACTGCACCCCAAACTAAGCCACCTAGTGGCAATAATACAACCCTCAGTAACCCCCTTGACTAAATAATAACAGAATCAAGGTATCTTCCCACAATACTCTGTGACCACATATACTAGTAGTGATACCCTCCCCTCAAATCCAATACTGATACAGATTGCACTTCAAGTTCTCCCTCACTAATAATGGACCACCATATTTTGACCTCCCTAACAATAAACTTCAACTACAGAATAAGTAGGAAAACTTGAAATTGTTGAGTTTCTCAAGTATGTCCTCTTGGGGGTTTCTGTCTGTGTAAATATGTACCCTTTAAGTGCTGTGTTATCACGCCATGTTCCCATCAAGTAATGGTCTATATTGGTGGCATTGTTGATTTCAAGGGTCTATATTGGTGGTACTTTATCCAATCCAACTTTTAAATTATCACTTTCCTTAGCACCTTATTATACACAACCTCAATTCTCAAAATGTTCCCTATACCCTATCCTGGTCCATCATAAGTGAGGCTCCCCCATACAACACATACATTGGTATGAGTAAAATTATGCTTAAGAGAATCGCTAACCATGTTTCACTACCACAACCCCTCTTTACTTAATAGATTCTCAGATGTAATACTGTCTTGTAAACACAAGTTCTACTCCTCATTTGCCCATTTTATTAAATTTATGTGATCCCATAGCTATAAGTATCCTTACTCAAAATTAACCTTGAGGTATGACTAGGTCAGCCTAGTAACTTACCTCAGCTAATACCATCCTTCCCATTAAACTATTCTTTCTCATCGTTAGCTTTCCAAATTCCTCTAACCCAGTACATCTCACTTCCCTCATAGCCTCCTCATCCTCACAAGTGGCTTCCTCTCACTTCTCTTATTTTGCTTCTTCAAACAAAAGCACTTTACATTATGTCCTTTTTTATTTCAGATTCTTCAGTTTTTGGGTGAACCATGTTAATAGCTTTTGAAAGAAAATAGCCCATCTAGACACTTTCTTTTTTCTTTTTCCAGAAAATGAAAGGTAATGATACATATGGCGTAGTGGTTAAGAGCGCGGGCTACTAACCCCAAGATTCCGAGTTCGATTCACGGCAGTGACCTTATTAATAATAGTAATAATAATAATAATATAATAATAGTAACATTGTTAGGAATGAGAACCCAGGTTCAAAATTTCCCCAAGACACCTGACGAAGGCTGGAGGGTATGTCAGCCGAAACGTTGTGTTAACAACAAACAAGATGAGGACAAATATCCATCAAATGTAAATAATGTAAATAATGTACATATTAAGTATACATTAAGAATTCTTTAGCCACATGAGTACCATTTCGACTGATAATTTCAAAAACCCAATTAGTTGTTGATGTTGTAAACATTGGTGACACTCATCTCCAAAATAGACCCAACCATTTGCCCAACCATCAGGTTTGTCAAGGGTCACCCTGACTTCATCACTGAACAGACTCAACTCAAGTCTAATGTCATGTACTTTGGGCCCCATTGAAACCTCAAACTCCTGTGAGAAAGCAGTTTCAGGGATTCTTGCACAAAAACTATGGTCTCGATAAAGCAATCTTTAGTTATTTTCAGTACAGAAACAGTGAAAATGTCTTTGCTTGTTTGTCCAGGTTTCCCACATAACTTGCAGCCTATATTCCTTAAATTCCTAGCAGTCATTGTGTTGGAGGTCCTACAATCAGATTGTTTCTTCCTTGGCATTCATGTGGCTAAATAGTTCTCTCATTTGATTACTAACTTGTCACCCCTCCCCCTCTTTGTTCACCTCCTCTCATTCAACTCCATTCACCTCTGCATATTTTAGTACTCCCCTTCCACTAACCATTGCTATCTTGACCACCAATCACCCACCTCTATCTTCTCCCATACCTTTCTACAAACCTTAGTAACCTCCCTGTGCCATTGAACTAGACACTTTACTCCCCTCAAATAATTGCCATTCCTTTTCTCACTATTTCAACTTCCAATAATTCTATAGCTATTCTCCATAAAACTTAACAAACCCTACATAACTGACTATCATCCAAATGCTATCTACTCTACCCTCCTTTTCATACTCCTACTCTCCACCTTTACTACTACCTCATAATTAACCCTTCACTCCAGAACTATCTTTTCGCCTCTCACCATTCCCTACATTAGTACATCCTCCCCTTTCCCAGCTACCCCTTGAATAAAGTTTGCTTTCCACATTTAATCATTCCATCTTTGAACTTCTCTGCTTTAAGATCTGAAATGTAAGATCTTCTCTACCCTGAAGACAGAGGCTCATCTCATCCAATGTTGATTGCATCCATACAGCTGCATATTGTGATGACCTACACCAGCCAATATTATTATGGTTAGGGTGGCGAGCTGGCAGAATCGTTAGCACACCAGGCGAAATGCTTAGTGGTATTTCGTCTGCCATTACGTTCTGAGTTCAAATTCCGCCAAGGTCAACTTTGCCTTTCATCCTTTCGGAGTCGATTAAATAAGTACTAGTTTCTACAGCTGGATGCCCTTCCTAAAGCCAACCACTCTGAGAGTGTAGTGGTTGCTTTTAATGTGCCACTGGCATAGGACCATTCAGCGGGCACTGGCATTGACCATGTTTGAATGGTGCTTTCTACGTGTCACTGGCACGGGACCAGTCAGCGGGCACTGGTATTGATCACACTCGAATGGCGCATTTTTATGTGCCACTAGCACAGGTGCCAATCAGCCGGTATTGTTATCAGCCACAACACCAATTTCGATTTCACTTACCTCAACAGGTCTTTGCAAGTGCAGTTTATTGCACAATGATTGAAGGGTACACTTAAATGGGCTGGTTATGCACCACTGGCTCAGGCCACGGTTACGGTCTCACTTAGCTTGTCACGTCTTCTCAAGCACAGTATATCTCCAAAGGTCTCAGTCACTTGTCATTGCCTCTGTGAGGCTCAACATTTGAAGATCCTGCTTCACCACCTAATCCTATGTCTTCCTGGGTCTAATTCTTCCACAGAATCCCTCCACTGTTAGAGTGTGACACTTTTTCACACAGCTATCTTCATCCATACGCAACACATGACCATACCAGTGCAGTCATCTCTCTTGCATACCACATCTGATTCTTCTTATGTCCAACTTTTTTCTCGGGGCACTTACTCTCTGTCTGGTATGCACACTGACATTACACATCCATCGGAGCATACTGGCTTCATTCCTTGCAAGCTTATGCATGTCCTCAGCTGTCACAGCCCATGTTTCACTGCCATGTAGCATGGCTGTTCTCACACATGCATCATACAATCTGCCTTTTACTCTGAGTGAGAGGACCTTTGTTACTGGCAGAGGTAAGAGCTCTCTGAACTTTGTCCAGGCTATTCTTATTCTAGCAGCTACACTTTCAGAGCATCCACCCCCGCTACTGACTTGGTCACCTAGGTAACAGAAGCTATCAACTACTTCTAGTTTTTTCCCCCAGGAATGTGATGGAAGCTGTTCTCTGCACATTTTTGGTACTTATTGCTCCTGAGCATCTGCCACATATAAAAACTATCTTCCCAGTTAGTCTTCCTTTGATATTGCTGCACCTCTTATGTGTCCATAGCTTATACCAGGAACATTGTATGGAGTTTCTAGACACGTCTTTTCTACAGATCGAGCAGGGACATCTACGTGAAGGGGTTTGTGGTTTGTCTACCTTTCTACTTATTAGAACTAAGGTTTTTGCTAGGTTGACTCTAAGGCCCTACGATTCTAGTCCTTGCTTCCACACCTGAAACTTTCCTCTAGAGTAACATCCTTTCTTTTTTTATTTCAGATTCTTCAATTTTTGGGAGAACCATGGTAATAGCTTTTGAATGAAAATAGCCCATGGAGACATTTTTTCCCCAGAAAATGAAGGGTAATGATACATATTAAGTATACATTGAGTATATATTTAACAGAAAACCATAACAATATTATAACATTTATAGACATAATGAATCAGACTGGAGCCAGGTGCAACCTTCCAGTGGGCCAGCCCAGTCAAACTGTCCAACCCATGCCAGCATGGACAACAGATGTTAAATGATGATGATAGGATGATGATGATGAACTATTTAGCCACATGAATGCCAAGGAAGAAACAATCTGATTGTAGGACCTCCAACACAATGACTGCTAGGAATTTAAGGAATATAGGCTGCAAGTTATGTGGGAAACCTGGACAAACAAGCAAAGACATTTTCACTGTTTCCGTACTGAAAATAACTAAAGATTGCTTTATCGAGACCATAGTTTTTGTGCAAGAATCCCTGAAACTGCTTTCTCACAGGAGTTTGAGGTTTCAATGGGGCCCAAAGTACATGACATTAGACTTGAGTTGAGTCTGTTCAGTGATGAAGTCAGGGTGACCCTTGACAAACCTGATGGTTGGGCAAATGGTTGGGTCTATTTTGGAGATGAGTGTCACCAATGTTTACAACATCAACAACTAATTGGGTTTTTGAAATTATCAGTCGAAATGGTACTCATGTGGCTAAAGAATTCTTAATTTATACTTAATATGTACATTATTTACATTATTTACATTTGATGGATATTTGTCCTCATCTTGTTTGTTGTTAACACAACGTTTCGGCTGACATACCCTCCAGCCTTCGTCAGGTGTCTTGGGGAAATTTTGAACCTGGGTTCTCATTCCTAACAATGTTACTATTATTATATTATTATTATTATTACT
Source organism: Octopus bimaculoides (assembly GCF_046866305.1). Lineage (NCBI taxonomy): Eukaryota > Metazoa > Mollusca > Cephalopoda > Octopoda > Octopodidae > Octopus > Octopus bimaculoides. The sequence continues at coordinate 202,299,810 of NC_142928.1, forward strand.
ATTATTAATAAGGTCACTGCCGTGAATCGAACTCGGAATCTTGGGGTTAGTAGCCCACGCTCTTAATCACTACGCCATATGTATCATTACCTTTCATTTTCTGGAAAAAGAAAAAAGAAAGTGTCTAGATGGGCTATTTTCTTTCAAAAGCTATTAACATGGTTCACCCAAAAACTGAAGAATCTGAAATAAAAAAGGACATAACACAGAATAATGGAAACATAACAATGGCGTTGCTTTAGGGTGTAAAGCAGCTGGGAAAAGTTTTTATCAAAATCAATTCACAGATAACCAAGAAATCCTATATTTCACTCCTAAGCTATTTGCGTGGTTCTGGGTGTGTGTGTGTAAATATATATATATATATATATATATATATATATATATATATATATATATATATATATGTATATATATATATATATATATATATATATATATATATATATATATGTATATATATGTATATATATATATATATATATATGTATATATATGTATATATATATATATATATATATATATATATATATATATATATATATAGGTGCAGGAGTGGCTGTGTGGTAAGTAGCTTGCTTACCAACCACATGGTTCCGGGTTCAGTCCCACTGCGTGGCATCTTGGGCAAGTGTCTTCTACTATAACCTCGGGCTGACCAAAGCCTTGTGAGTGGATATGGTAGACGGAAACTGAAAGAAGCCCGTCGTATATATGTATATATATGTGTGTGTGTGTTTGTGTGTCTGTGTTTGTCCTCCTAGCATTGCTTGACAACCGATGCTGGTGTGTTTATGTCCCTGTAACTTAGCGGTTCGGCAAAAGAAACTGATAGAATAAGTACTAGGCTTACAAAGAATAAGTCCCGGGGTCGATTTGCTCGACTAAAAAGGTGGTGCTCCAGCATGGCCGCAGTCAAATGACTGAAACAAGTAAAAGAGTATATATATTAATAACTTAGAGAAGAACCACCAAAATGCAATTCAAACAATGAAAGACACTAATCACCATCAAGAAAAACGTATTCTACAAAATACTAATTTAAAAATCTATAAAATCTAAAAGAAATGTTTAAAATCCATAAAAATCTATAAAATACTAGACTAAAAATTTAATTCAATTTAGTAAGTTGATAAAAAAAGAAAGTGAATTGTAGACTATGAGTGTTTCATTGTTTGAATTGTATTTTGGTGGTTCTTCTCCAAATTATTAATATAATTTTTACTATAAAATTCAATTTGGTATTATTAAATTGAATATCCTTGTAAGCTTGGAATTTTAGATTCCCTAATATTATAATATATATATATATATATATATATATTAATAATTAAGTGTCCTAAGAAGTAGTACCAGCATGCTAAATATAGCAGACAAAATGACCAAACCACGAATCATCACTTAAACACAAAGGTGAAAGTGGGCAAATGAATATAGATCCTAAAAGCTCCACACCAATGATGAAAATAATCGATAATTGAAAAAACCAGATACACCCATATCACTGTGATTTTGAACTTTGAGAAAAACTCTTAGTTCATCTTTAGCGACTCTTACTGACATCAAGGTTTAAGAGATTACTCATCTCACTAATGTGTATAATGACCATTTTTAATGCTGCAGGAAATTTAAAAAAAAAAGGTGGTTGAAGTGAATAAAAGTTATTTAAATATATATGAGGATATCATTGTTTACAATAATATCAGTGGCTTAGCATGCATAAAAAACCGATAATGGTAAAAAAATTATAAATTAATAATTAAGGGTACTAACAAGTAGTACAAGCATGCTAAATATGTAAATGACAGGATGCCCCTGAGAGCTCCTCTATGCTGATGACCTTGCACTAATTGCTGAGTCACTACCAGAATTAGAGAAGAAGTTTCAGGTGTGGAAGCAAGGACTAGAATCAAAGGGCCTTAGAATCAACCTAGCTAAAACCAAAGTCCTAATAAGTAGGAAGGTAGATAAAACACAAACCCCTTCGGGTAGATGGCCCTGCTCGATCTGTAGAAAAGGCGTAGGTAAAAACACCATAAGATGTACCCAGTGTAAGCTATGGACACATAAGAGGTGCAGCAATATCAAAGGCAGGTTAACTAGCAAGTTAGTTTTTGTTTGTGGCAAATGCTCAGGAGCAATAAACACTGAAAATGTGCAGAGAACAACTTCTGCCACATTCCAGGGAGAAAAACTAGAAGTAGTTGATAGCTTCCGCTATCTGGGTGACCAAGTTAGTAGTGGGGGTGGATGCTCTGAAAGTGTAGCTGCTAGAATAAGAATAGCCTGGGTAAAGTTCAGAGAGCTCCTACCTCTGCTGGTGACAAGGGGCCTCTCGCTCAGAGTAAAAGGCAGACTGTATGACGCATGTGTACGAACAGCCATGCTTCATGGCAGTGAAACATGAGCTGTAACTGCTGAGGACATGCGTAAGCTTGAAAGGAATGAAGCCAGTATGCTCCGATGGATGTGTAATGTCAGTGTGCATACTCAACAGAGTGTAAGTACCTTGAGAGAAAAGTTGGACCTAAGAAACATCAGTTGTGGTGTGCAAGAGAGACGATTGCGCTGGTATGGACATGTGGCGAGAATGGATGAGGATAGTTGTGTGAAGAAGTGTCACACCCTAGCGATTGAGGGAACCTGTGGAAGTGGTAGACCAGGATGAGGTGGTGAAGCATGACCTTCGAACATTAGGCCTCACCGAGGCAATGACTAGTGACCGGGACCTTTGGAAATATGCAGTGTGTGAGAAGACCCGGCAAGCCAAGTGAGACCATAATCCATGACCTCTGCCAAGGGTGTAGCCAATCCACTTATTCGTACCTTTACTTCATTGGACACTAAACTCCACTTGCAAAGACCTGTTCAGGCAAGTAAAATCGAAATCGAACCAAATTCAACGACTGGCACCCATGCCAACCTTTCCTTCATTGGACACTAAACTCTGCTTGCAAAGACCTGTTGAGGCAAGTGAAATCGAAATTGTAATTGAACCAAATTCGATGACTGGCACCTGTGCCAGTGGTGTGCTAACAGCACCATCTGAGCATGGTCATTGCCAGAGCAGCTGACTTGCTTCCATGCCAGTGGAACGTAAATAGCACTATTTGAGCGTGATCATTACCAGTATAGCCTTACTGGCACTTGTGCCAGAGGCACGTGAAAAAGCATTCGAGCGAGGGCCTTGCTAGTGCCCCTGGACTGGCTCTTGTGCAGGTGGCACATAAAAACACCATTTTGAGCATGGCCGTTGCCAGTACTGCCTGACTGGCCTTCGTACTGGTGGCACGTAAAAGTACCCACTACACTCACTGAGTGGTTGGCATTAGGAAGGGCATACAGCTGTAGAAACTCTGCCAAATCAGATTGGAGCCTGGTGTAGTCACCTGGTTTCATCAGTCCTCAGTCAAATCCTGCAACCCATGCTAGCATGGAAAGCGGACGTTAAACAATGATGATGATGATGATATCTTTTTTTTTTTTCTATTCTTAGCAACTGCATCTGATGAAGGTATTTCCTTTGCTACAGACATCCGGAATTCTGCAAGTGACACTAAACAAATAAAAAAAATGTACAAATGCAGTGTTCTTGTGGGCAAAGTGATACAAAGACGTCATGGATTGAAAGTTTTAAAGGATTCTTACAATTCTGCTGTTGATGATATTCAAAGACCCAGAATTTATGTTACTTTTGATGACTCTCAGGCATATCCTCATTATTTGATTACATTCTCTGATTGAAATTAAGACTTTTGTAACTCTAAAACTATTGAAATTTGTAACACCAAAACTATTCAAATTTGTAACACCAAAACTATTCAAATTTGTAACACCAAAACTATTTAAATTTGTAACACTAAAACTGTTCAAATTTGTAACACCAAAACTATTCAAATTTGTAACACTTTAACTCTTCTGATTTGTAACACTAAAACTATTCAAATTTGCAACACCAAAATTATTCAAATTTGTATCACTACCACTATTCAAATTTGTAACATTAAAATTATTCAAATTTGTATCAATTAAAACTTTTCAATAACTATTCAGATTTATAACATTAAAATTATTCAAATTCATGACACTAAAATTATGGAATTTTATATTTTGTGAATCATATGCCCAGTATCGTTGTCTCATGTTGACATTTTCAATCTATTTTTACATTAGAAGTAATTATTGCTTAAAGTAAAATAAAGACTGCAAGTTCAAATCCAGTTAAAGTTTATTATTCTGTATTGTATTTAATAAGAACACATAAACCAATTTTGTGCCATTGAAGACATTGCTTCTTGATTTTGTAAATGTGATTCTAAGAAGAAAAAATTCTTCTTGCTTACCAAAGCCCCATCCACATGATTAGGTAGAGCCCAATTGGTACATATTAAATAGAGTTGGGGTGTAGCGAACAGTGAGCAGGGCAGTAAGGGAAAGAAAGGGGATTAGAAAACAATCATAATTTATGAAGAGGAAATGTGAGGCAGAGAAAGATGCAGTTAGAAGAGGAGATGTAGTTCAATTTCTTTAGAGTAGAGTAGGTGTAAAGTGTGTTGTTACATGTGGGTGGGACACAACTCTTGTAGCACACAGTTTCATGGATGGGTCTTCTCTAAAACCTCATATCACCAAACATCTTGGTCCATTGTCATTTCCTCTGTGAGCCTAAGATCAGTCCTCACCACTTCATCCTATGCCTTCCTGAGTCTCTTTCTCCCATAGGTACTATCCACTCTCACTGACCAGGCACTTCTATATACAGCTGTCTTCACACATTACAATCCAAACCAATGGATTCTCCTCTCCTGCATGCCACATTTAACCCCTCATATGCCTCACTTTTCTCTCAATACAGTTGTGCTTTGTCCTACATGTGCCCTGATATTGCAAATCCAACGGAGCATACTATGTTCATTCCTCTCCAGTCTATGCATGGCCTCTGCAGTCAGAGCCCATGTCCCACTATCATGTAATACAGCCGTTCTTACACAGGCATCATACAATCTACCTTTCACTCTGCGAGAGAGAGCCCTCTTGTGGCCAACAGAAGTAGTAGCTCTCTGAACTTCCTCCATCCTATTCTTATTCTAGAAACAATACTTTCAGAGCATCCACCCCCACCCCCTTTACTAATCTGGTCACCTAAATAGCAGAAACTATTTACTACACCAAGAGAGCCTCCTGGGCATTTGAGAGAGTTTAAGTCCCTTGTGCCCTTCGTGCTTATTATTCCTGTGCATCTGCCACACATGGAAGCGACCTTATCTGTTAACCTACCTCCAATTCTACTGCATCTCTCATGCGTCCTTGACTTACCACCACCACCACCACCATCATAATCATTTTCCATTTACCTGATGGAAGGAGAGTCTTGTCTGCTTTCTTGCTAGCAGCAACTTTAGTCTTTGCTGAGTTAACTTTAAGGCCCTTTGATTCCAGGTTTTGCTTCTAGACCCAAAACTTCTTCTCCAATTCTGTTTCAGATTCTGCAATAGGAGAAAGATCATCAGCACACACACCCAGAACCACGCAAATAGCTTAGGAGTGAAATATAGGATTTCTTGGTTATCTGTGAATTGATTTTGATAAAACTTTTCCCAGCTGCTTTACACTTTAAAGCAACGCCATTGTTATGTGTCCATTATTCTGTGTTACGTCCTTTTTTATTTCAGATTCTTCAGTTTTTGGGTGAACCACGTTAATAGCTTTTGAAAGAAAATAGCCCATCTAGACACTTTCTTTTTTCTTTTTCCAGAAAATGAAAGGTAATGATACATATGGCGTAGTGGTTAAGAGCGCGGGCTACTAACCCCAAGATTCCGAGTTCGATTCACGGCAGTGACCTGATTAATAATAGTAATAATAATAATAATATAATAATAGTAACATTGTTAGGAATGAGAACCCAGGTTCAAAATTTCCCCAAGACACCTGACGAAGGCTGGAGGGTATGTCAGCCGAAACGTTGTGTTAACAACAAACAAGATGAGGACAAATATCCATCAAATGTAAATAATGTAAATAATGTACATATTAAGTATACATTAAGAATTCTTTAGCCACATGAGTACCATTTCGACTGATAATTTCAAGAACCCAATGACTCATGGAATCTGTCCGTTTCTTAATAGTCGCAGGTTGGTCTGCCTCTGCTGCAGCTTTCATGGCCGCCCATAAGACATCTTTCAATGTGAATTGGCATTCATTGGCAAAAACATCTTATTAAATGACAGACCAAAGATTTTCGATAGGGTTGAGATCTGGAGATGCTAGCAGCCATATAACCAACCTTTCACCTTGTATACATAAAGACCCTAGGAATGTTTAGTGGTCCTAACAGAGTGGAGGGAGCATTGTGATGCATGAATACAAGACTCCTTAGAATTGACAGTGGTATGTCATCTATCCAGGAATCGAAGACCTCCTTCAGGAGTTTGCAGTAGATGCCTGTAGTCATTTTAACCTCTTGAGGCACCCTGACTAGGCCAACATGTCTGTTCCCAGTGATACCAGCCTACAACGTGAATCCTCCACCATGTTGTTGATGTTGTAAATGTTGGTAACACTCATCTCCAAACTAAACCCAACCATCAGGTTTGTCAAGGGTCACCTTGTTTTTGTCAGCGAACAGCACACAATTCAAGTCTAATGTCATGTACTTTGGGGCCCATTGAAGCCTCAAACTCCTGTGATGGGGCGTCAAAGGAAGCAGTTTCAGGGGTTCCCCAAAACTAAAGAACCTGAAATACATAAGAAGGGACGTTACACAGAATTATGAAGACATAACAATGGTGTTGCCATAGTGTGGAAACCAGATGGGCAAAGTTTTAACAAAATTGATTCACAGAAAACTGAGAAATCCTAAATTTCACTCCTAAGCTATTAGCATGGTCCTGGGTGTAGGAGTTCCCGTGGGCATCCAGTTTTGAATTCCTTTGTTATGACCTGAAGGATGAATAATAGTGAACTAAGAACTGATCCCTGGTGTACTCCAGCCTGTATGCTAAATTCCTCACTGTATTCAAGGCCAACTCTCACCTTACTGACAGCATTGCTGTACATGGCTTGAACAGCTCTATCAAGCCACTCCTCTCCCCTTAGCTTCCTTAGAGATCACCAAATAAGAGAGTGCAGTATCTTGTTGAAAGCTTTTTCCAGCTAAATTGTTAAATGTTTTTCCTTGCAATGAGTTCTGTAGAGACAAAACCAAATGGTAATCAGATGGTGCAATATAAGAATATTATGGTGGATGGGGTAAGAGATCCCAGCCAACTTCATGCAACTTTCTTCAGGTAGCCAAAGACACGTGGCTAGGTATTGTCTTGTCAGAGCATTACCTCTTTCCTGTTGGCAATCTCCAGCCTCAATTGTTTGATTTTTTGTTTCAAATTAGCCAGCTAATAACAGTACACATCAGAATTAATGGTCTGGTTTTGTGGGAAAAGCTCATAATAAATAATGTCTTCATGATCCCACCAAACACAAAGCATAGCTGTTTTGGCATGAATATTCGTCTTTGGTTGCTGTTTGGGTTGGGGGGAGTCCTTACACAAATTCCAGTATCTTTTTTGCACTACGTTTTCATACCTAATCCATTTTTCATCTCCAGCCACAAGTTATTTCATAAAAAAGGCATGCTTTCATTCTGTTTCAAATCATCATCATCATCATCGTTTAACGTCCGCTTTCCATGCTGGCATGGGTTGGACGGTTTGACTGAGGTCTAGTGAGCCAGATGGCTACACCAGGCTCCAGTCTGATCTGGCAGAGTTTCTACAGCTGGGTGCCCTTCCTAACGCCAACCACTCCAAGAGTGTAGTGGGTGCTTTTACATGCCACCGGCACCAGGGCCAGTCAGTCGGTACTGGCAACGACCATGCTCAAATGGTGTTTTTACGTGTCACCTGCACAGGAGCCAGTCCAGCGGCATTAGCAATGGCCTTACTCGAATGTTGTTCTCCACGTACTACTGGCGCAAGTGCCAGTAAGGCTACGCTGGTAACGATCATGCTCGAATGGTGCTTTTTACGTGCCACTGGCATGGGGCCACACAGTGACCTTGGCAACGATCATGCTCAGATGATGCTCTTAGCGCTCCACTGGCGCAGATGCCAGTCATGCGGTGCTGTAATCGAATTTGATTCAGATTCCGATTTCACTTGTCTCAACAGGTCTTCACAAGCAGAGTTTAGTGTCCAATGAAGGAGACGACATTGGCATGGGTGCCAGTCATCGAATTTGGTTTGATTTTGATTTTACTTGCCTCAACAGGTCTTCGCAAGCGGAGTTTAGTGTCCAATGAAGGAAAGGTACACATAAGTGGGCTGGTTACACCCCTGGCATAGGCCATCAGGTTATGGTCTCATTTGGCCTGCTGGGTCTTCTCAAGCACAGCATATTTCCAAAGGTCTCAGTCACAAGTCATTGCCTCAGTGAGGCCTAATGTACGAAGGTCGTGCTTTACCACCTCATCCCAAGTCTTCCAGGGTCAACCTCTTCCAGAGTTTCCCTCAACCGATAGGGTGTGACACTTTTTCAAACAACTATCCTCATCCATTCATACCACATGACCATACCAGTGCAATCGTCTCTCTTGCACACCACAACTGATGCTTCTTAGGTCCAACTTTTCTCTCAAGGTACTTACACTCTGTCTTGTATGCACACTGACATTACTCATCCAGCAGAGCATACTGGCTTCATTCCTTGTGAGCCTATGCATGTCCTCAGCTGTCACAGCCCATGTTTCACTGCCATGTAGCATGGCTGTTCTCACACATGCATCATACAATCTGCCTTTTACTCTGAGTGAGAGGACCTTTGTTACTGGCAGAGGTAAGAGCTCTCTGAACTTTGTCCAGGCTATTCTTATTCTAGCAGCTACACTTTCAGAGCATCCACCCCCACTACTGACTTGGTCACCTAGGTAACAGAAGCTATCAACTACTTCTAGTTTTTTCCCCCAGGAATGTGATGGAAGCTGTTCTCTGCACATTTTTGGTACTTATTGCTCCTGAGCATCTGCCACATATAAAAACTATCTTCCCAGTTAGTCTTCCTTTGATATTGCTGCACCTCTTATGTGTCCATAGCTTATACCAGGAACATTGTATGGAGTTTCTAGACACGTCTTTTCTACAGATCGAGCAGGGACATCTACGTGAAGGGGTTTGTGGTTTGTCTACCTTTCTACTTATTAGAACTAAGGTTTTTGCTAGGTTGACTCTTAGGCCCTACGATTCTAGTCCTTGCTTCCACACCTGAAACTTTCCTCTAGAGTAACATCCTTTCTTTTTTTATTTCAGATTCTTCAATTTTTGGGAGAACCATGGTAATAGCTTTTGAATGAAAATAGCCCATGGAGACATTTTTTCCCCAGAAAATGAAGGGTAATGATACATATTAAGTATACATTGAGTATATATTTAACAGAAAACCATAACAATATTATAACATTTATAGACATAATGAATCAGACTGGAGCCAGGTGCAACCTTCCAGTGGGCCAGCCCAGTCAAACTGTCCAACCCATGCCAGCATGGACAACAGATGTTAAATGATGATGATAGGATGATGATGATGAACTATTTAGCCACATGAATGCCAAGGAAGAAACAATCTGATTGTAGGACCTCCAACACAATGACTGCTAGGAATTTAAGGAATATAGGCTGCAAGTTATGTGGGAAACCTGGACAAACAAGCAAAGACATTTTCACTGTTTCCGTACTGAAAATAACTAAAGATTGCTTTATCGAGACCATAGTTTTTGTGCAAGAATCCCTGAAACTGCTTTCTCACAGGAGTTTGAGGTTTCAATGGGGCCCAAAGTACATGACATTAGACTTGAGTTGAGTCTGTTCAGTGATGAAGTCAGGGTGACCCTTGACAAACCTGATGGTTGGGCAAATGGTTGGGTCTATTTTGGAGATGAGTGTCACCAATGTTTACAACATCAACAACTAATTGGGTTTTTGAAATTATCAGTCGAAATGGTACTCATGTGGCTAAAGAATTCTTAATTTATACTTAATATGTACATTATTTACATTATTTACATTTGATGGATATTTGTCCTCATCTTGTTTGTTGTTAACACAACGTTTCGGCTGACATACCCTCCAGCCTTCGTCAGGTGTCTTGGGGAAATTTTGAACCTGGGTTCTCATTCCTAACAATGTTACTATTATTATATTATTATTATTATTACTATTATTAATAAGGTCACTGCCGTGAATCGAACTCGGAATCTTGGGGTTAGTAGCCCGCGCTCTTAATCACTACGCCATATGTATCATTACCTTTCATTTTCTGGAAAAAGAAAAAAGAAAGTGTCTAGATGGGCTATTTTCTTTCAAAAGCTATTAACATGGTTCACCCAAAAACTGAAGAATCTGAAATAAAAAAGGACATAACACAGAATAATGGAAACATAACAATGGCGTTGCTTTAGGGTGTAAAGCAGCTGGGAAAAGTTTTTATCAAAATCAATTCACAGATAACCAAGAAATCCTATATTTCACTCCTAAGCTATTTGCGTGGTTCTGGGTGTGTGTGTGTAAATATATATATATATATATATATATATATATATATATATATATATAGGTGCAGGAGTGGCTGTGTGGTAAGTAGCTTGCTTACCAACCACATGGTTCCGGGTTCAGTCCCACTGCGTGGCATCTTGGGCAAGTGTCTTCTACTATAACCTCGGGCTGACCAAAGCCTTGTGAGTGGATATGGTAGACGGAAACTGAAAGAAGCCCGTCGTATATATGTATATATATGTGTATATATATGTGTGTGTGTGTTTGTGTGTCTGTGTTTGTCCTCCTAGCATTGCTTGACAACCGATGCTGGTGTGTTTATGTCCCTGTAACTTAGCGGTTCGGCAAAAGAAACTGATAGAATAAGTACTAGGCTTACAAAGAATAAGTCCCGGGGTCGATTTGCTCGACTAAAAAGGTGGTGCTCCAGCATGGCCGCAGTCAAATGACTGAAACAAGTAAAAGAGTATATATATTAATAACTTAGAGAAGAACCACCAAAATGCAATTCAAACAATGAAAGACACTAATCACCATCAAGAAAAACGTATTCTACAAAATACTAATTTAAAAATCTATAAAATCTAAAAGAAATGTTTAAAATCCATAAAAATCTATAAAATACTAGACTAAAAATTTAATTCAATTTAGTAAGTTGATAAAAAAAGAAAGTGAATTGTAGACTATGAGTGTTTCATTGTTTGAATTGTATTTTGGTGGTTCTTCTCCAAATTATTAATATAATTTTTACTATAAAATTCAATTTGGTATTATTAAATTGAATATCCTTGTAAGCTTGGAATTTTAGATTCCCTAATATTATAATATATATATATATATATATATATATTAATAATTAAGTGTCCTAAGAAGTAGTACCAGCATGCTAAATATAGCAGACAAAATGACCAAACCACGAATCATCACTTAAACACAAAGGTGAAAGTGGGCAAATGAATATAGATCCTAAAAGCTCCACACCAATGATGAAAATAATCGATAATTGAAAAAACCAGATACACCCATATCACTGTGATTTTGAACTTTGAGAAAAACTCTTAGTTCATCTTTAGCGACTCTTACTGACATCAAGGTTTAAGAGATTACTCATCTCACTAATGTGTATAATGACCATTTTTAATGCTGCAGGAAATTAAAAAAAAAAAGGTGGTTGAAGTGAATAAAAGTTATTTAAATATATATGAGGATATCATTGTTTACAATAATATCAGTGGCTTAGCATGCATAAAAAACCGATAATGGTAAAAAAATTATAAATTAATAATTAAGGGTACTAACAAGTAGTACAAGCATGCTAAATATGTAAATGACAGGATGCCCCTGAGAGCTCCTCTATGCTGATGACCTTGCACTAATTGCTGAGTCACTACCAGAATTAGAGAAGAAGTTTCAGGTGTGGAAGCAAGGACTAGAATCAAAGGGCCTTAGAATCAACCTAGCTAAAACCAAAGTCCTAATAAGTAGGAAGGTAGATAAAACACAAACCCCTTCGGGTAGATGGCCCTGCTCGATCTGTAGAAAAGGCGTAGGTAAAAACACCATAAGATGTACCCAGTGTAAGCTATGGACACATAAGAGGTGCAGCAATATCAAAGGCAGGTTAACTAGCAAGTTAGTTTTTGTTTGTGGCAAATGCTCAGGAGCAATAAACACTGAAAATGTGCAGAGAACAACTTCTGCCACATTCCAGGGAGAAAAACTAGAAGTAGTTGATAGCTTCCGCTATCTGGGTGACCAAGTTAGTAGTGGGGGTGGATGCTCTGAAAGTGTAGCTGCTAGAATAAGAATAGCCTGGGTAAAGTTCAGAGAGCTCCTACCTCTGCTGGTGACAAGGGGCCTCTCGCTCAGAGTAAAAGGCAGACTGTATGACGCATGTGTACGAACAGCCATGCTTCATGGCAGTGAAACATGAGCTGTAACTGCTGAGGACATGCGTAAGCTTGCAAGGAATGAAGCCAGTATGCTCCGATGGATGTGTAATGTCAGTGTGCATACTCAACAGAGTGTAAGTACCTTGAGAGAAAAGTTGGACCTAAGAAACATCAGTTGTGGTGTGCAAGAGAGACGATTGCGCTGGTATGGACATGTGGCGAGAATGGATGAGGATAGTTGTGTGAAGAAGTGTCACACCCTAGCGATTGAGGGAACCTGTGGAAGTGGTAGACCAGGATGAGGTGGTGAAGCATGACCTTCGAACATTAGGCCTCACCGAGGCAATGACTAGTGACCGGGACCTTTGGAAATATGCAGTGTGTGAGAAGACCCGGCAAGCCAAGTGAGACCATAATCCATGACCTCTGCCAGGGGTGTAGCCAATCCACTTATTCGTACCTTTACTTCATTGGACACTAAACTCCACTTGCAAAGACCTGTTCAGGCAAGTAAAATCGAAATCGAACCAAATTCAACGACTGGCACCCATGCCAACCTTTCCTTCATTGGACACTAAACTCTGCTTGCAAAGACCTGTTGAGGCAAGTGAAATCGAAATTGTAATTGAACCAAATTCGATGACTGGCACCTGTGCCAGTGGTGTGCTAACAGCACCATCTGAGCATGGTCATTGCCAGAGCAGCTGACTTGCTTCCATGCCAGTGGAACGTAAATAGCACTATTTGAGCGTGATCATTACCAGTATAGCCTTACTGGCACTTGTGCCAGAGGCACGTGAAAAAGCATTCGAGCGAGGGCCTTGCTAGTGCCCCTGGACTGGCTCTTGTGCAGGTGGCACATAAAAACACCATTTTGAGCATGGCCGTTGCCAGTACTGCCTGACTGGCCTTCGTACTGGTGGCACGTAAAAGTACCCACTACACTCACTGAGTGGTTGGCATTAGGAAGGGCATACAGCTGTAGAAACTCTGCCAAATCAGATTGGAGCCTGGTGTAGTCACCTGGTTTCATCAGTCCTCAGTCAAATCCTGCAACCCATGCTAGCATGGAAAGCGGACGTTAAACAATGATGATGATGATGATATCTTTTTTTTTTTTCTATTCTTAGCAACTGCATCTGATGAAGGTATTTCCTTTGCTACAGACATCCGGAATTCTGCAAGTGACACTAAACAAATAAAAAAAATGTACAAATGCAGTGTTCTTGTGGGCAAAGTGATACAAAGACGTCATGGATTGAAAGTTTTAAAGGATTCTTACAATTCTGCTGTTGATGATATTCAAAGACCCAGAATTTATGTTACTTTTGATGACTCTCAGGCATATCCTCATTATTTGATTACATTCTCTGATTGAAATTAAGACTTTTGTAACTCTAAAACTATTGAAATTTGTAACACCAAAACTATTCAAATTTGTAACACCAAAACTATTCAAATTTGTAACACCAAAACTATTTAAATTTGTAACACTAAAACTGTTCAAATTTGTAACACCAAAACTATTCAAATTTGTAACACTTTAACTCTTCTGATTTGTAACACTAAAACTATTCAAATTTGCAACACCAAAATTATTCAAATTTGTATCACTACCACTATTCAAATTTGTAACATTAAAATTATTCAAATTTGTATCAATTAAAACTTTTCAATAACTATTCAGATTTATAACATTAAAATTATTCAAATTCATGACACTAAAATTATGGAATTTTATATTTTGTGAATCATATGCCCAGTATCGTTGTCTCATGTTGACATTTTCAATCTATTTTTACATTAGAAGTAATTATTGCTTAAAGTAAAATAAAGACTGCAAGTTCAAATCCAGTTAAAGTTTATTATTCTGTATTGTATTTAATAAGAACACATAAACCAATTTTGTGCCATTGAAGACATTGCTTCTTGATTTTGTAAATGTGATTCTAAGAAGAAAAAATTCTTCTTGCTTACCAAAGCCCCATCCACATGATTAGGTAGAGCCCAATTGGTACATATTAAATAGAGTTGGGGTGTAGCGAACAGTGAGCAGGGCAGTAAGGGAAAGAAAGGGGATTAGAAAACAATCATAATTTATGAAGAGGAAATGTGAGGCAGAGAAAGATGCAGTTAGAAGAGGAGATGTAGTTCAATTTCTTTAGAGTAGAGTAGGTGTAAAGTGTGTTGTTACATGTGGGTGGGACACAACTCTTGTAGCACACAGTTTCATGGATGGGTCTTCTCTAAAACCTCATATCACCAAACATCTTGGTCCATTGTCATTTCCTCTGTGAGCCTAAGATCAGTCCTCACCACTTCATCCTATGCCTTCCTGAGTCTCTTTCTCCCATAGGTACTATCCACTCTCACTGACCAGGCACTTCTATATACAGCTGTCTTCACACATCACAATCCAAACCAATGGATTCTCCTCTCCTGCATGCCACATTTAACCCCTCATATGCCTCACTTTTCTCTCAATACAGTTGTGCTTTGTCCTACATGTGCCCTGATATTGCAAATCCAACGGAGCATACTATGTTCATTCCTCTCCAGTCTATGCATGGCCTCTGCAGTCAGAGCCCATGTCCCACTATCATGTAATACAGCCGTTCTTACACAGGCATCATACAATCTACCTTTCACTCTGCGAGAGAGAGCCCTCTTGTGGCCAACAGAAGTAGTAGCTCTCTGAACTTCCTCCATCCTATTCTTATTCTAGAAACAATACTTTCAGAGCATCCACCCCCACCCCCTTTACTAATCTGGTCACCTAAATAGCAGAAACTATTTACTACACCAAGAGAGCCTCCTGGGCATTTGAGAGAGTTTAAGTCCCTTGTGCCCTTCGTGCTTATTATTCCTGTGCATCTGCCACACATGGAAGCGACCTTATCTGTTAACCTACCTCCAATTCTACTGCATCTCTCATGCGTCCTTGACTTACCACCACCACCACCACCATCATAATCATTTTCCATTTACCTGATGGAAGGAGAGTCTTGTCTGCTTTCTTGCTAGCAGCAACTTTAGTCTTTGCTGAGTTAACTTTAAGGCCCTTTGATTCCAGGTTTTGCTTCTAGACCCAAAACTTCTTCTCCAATTCTGTTTCAGATTCTGCAATAGGAGAAAGATCATCAGCACACACACCCAGAACCACGCAAATAGCTTAGGAGTGAAATATAGGATTTCTTGGTTATCTGTGAATTGATTTTGATAAAACTTTTCCCAGCTGCTTTACACTTTAAAGCAACGCCATTGTTATGTGTCCATTATTCTGTGTTACGTCCTTTTTTATTTCAGATTCTTCAGTTTTTGGGTGAACCACGTTAATAGCTTTTGAAAGAAAATAGCCCATCTAGACACTTTCTTTTTTCTTTTTCCAGAAAATGAAAGGTAATGATACATATGGCGTAGTGGTTAAGAGCGCGGGCTACTAACCCCAAGATTCCGAGTTCGATTCACGGCAGTGACCTGATTAATAATAGTAATAATAATAATAATATAATAATAGTAACATTGTTAGGAATGAGAACCCAGGTTCAAAATTTCCCCAAGACACCTGACGAAGGCTGGAGGGTATGTCAGCCGAAACGTTGTGTTAACAACAAACAAGATGAGGACAAATATCCATCAAATGTAAATAATGTAAATAATGTACATATTAAGTATACATTAAGAATTCTTTAGCCACATGAGTACCATTTCGACTGATAATTTCAAGAACCCAATGACTCATGGAATCTGTCCGTTTCTTAATAGTCGCAGGTTGGTCTGCCTCTGCTGCAGCTTTCATGGCCGCCCATAAGACATCTTTCAATGTGAATTGGCATTCATTGGCAAAAACATCTTATTAAATGACAGACCAAAGATTTTCGATAGGGTTGAGATCTGGAGATGCTAGCAGCCATATAACCAACCTTTCACCTTGTATACATAAAGACCCTAGGAATGTTTAGTGGTCCTAACAGAGTGGAGGGAGCATTGTGATGCATGAATACAAGACTCCTTAGAATTGACAGTGGTATGTCATCTATCCAGGAATCGAAGACCTCCTTCAGGAGTTTGCAGTAGATGCCTGTAGTCATTTTAACCTCTTGAGGCACCCTGACTAGGCCAACATGTCTGTTCCCAGTGATACCAGCCTACAACGTGAATCCTCCACCATGTTGTTGATGTTGTAAATGTTGGTAACACTCATCTCCAAACTAAACCCAACCATCAGGTTTGTCAAGGGTCACCTTGTTTTTGTCAGCGAACAGCACACAATTCAAGTCTAATGTCATGTACTTTGGGGCCCATTGAAGCCTCAAACTCCTGTGATGGGGCGTCAAAGGAAGCAGTTTCAGGGGTCCCCCAAAACTAAAGAACCTGAAATACATAAGAAGGGACGTTACACAGAATTATGAAGACATAACAATGGTGTTGCCATAGTGTGGAAACCAGATGGGCAAAGTTTTAACAAAATTGATTCACAGAAAACTGAGAAATCCTAAATTTCACTCCTAAGCTATTAGCATGGTCCTGGGTGTAGGAGTTCCCGTGGGCATCCAGTTTTGAATTCCTTTGTTATGACCTGAAGGATGAATAATAGTGAACTAAGAACTGATCCCTGGTGTACTCCAGCCTGTATGCTAAATTCCTCACTGTATTCAAGGCCAACTCTCACCTTACTGACAGCATTGCTGTACATGGCTTGAACAGCTCTATCAAGCCACTCCTCTCCCCTTAGCTTCCTTAGAGATCACCAAATAAGAGAGTGCAGAATCTTGTTGAAAGCTTTTTCCAGCTAAATTGTTAAATGTTTTTCCTTGCAATGAGTTCTGTAGAGACAAAACCAAATGGTAATCAGATGGTGCAATATAAGAATATTATGGTGGATGGGGTAAGAGATCCCAGCCAACTTCATGCAACTTTCTTCAGGTAGCCAAAGACACGTGGCTAGGTATTGTCTTGTCAGAGCATTACCTCTTTCCTGTTGGCAATCTCCAGCCTCAATTGTTTGATTTTTTGTTTCAAATTAGCCAGCTAATAACAGTACACATCAGAATTAATGGTCTGGTTTTGTGGGAAAAGCTCATAATAAATAATGTCTTCATGATCCCACCAAACACAAAGCATAGCTGTTTTGGCATGAATATTCGTCTTTGGTTGCTGTTTGGGTTGGGGGGAGTCCTTACACAAATTCCAGTATCTTTTTTGCACTACGTTTTCATACCTAATCCATTTTTCATCTCCAGCCACAAGTTATTTCATAAAAAAGGCATGCTTTCATTCTGTTTCAAATCATCATCATCATCATCGTTTAACGTCCGCTTTCCATGCTGGCATGGGTTGGACGGTTTGACTGAGGTCTAGTGAGCCAGATGGCTACACCAGGCTCCAGTCTGATCTGGCAGAGTTTCTACAGCTGGGTGCCCTTCCTAACGCCAACCACTCCAAGAGTGTAGTGGGTGCTTTTACATGCCACCGGCACCAGGGCCAGTCAGTCGGTACTGGCAACGACCATGCTCAAATGGTGTTTTTACGTGTCACCTGCACAGGAGCCAGTCCAGCGGCATTAGCAATGGCCTTACTCGAATGTTGTTCTCCACGTACTACTGGCGCAAGTGCCAGTAAGGCTACGCTGGTAACGATCATGCTCGAATGGTGCTTTTTACGTGCCACTGGCATGGGGCCACACAGTGACCTTGGCAACGATCATGCTCAGATGATGCTCTTAGCGCTCCACTGGCGCAGATGCCAGTCATGCGGTGCTGTAATCGAATTTGATTCAGATTCCGATTTCACTTGTCTCAACAGGTCTTCACAAGCAGAGTTTAGTGTCCAATGAAGGAGACGACATTGGCATGGGTGCCAGTCATCGAATTTGGTTTGATTTTGATTTTACTTGCCTCAACAGGTCTTCGCAAGCGGAGTTTAGTGTCCAATGAAGGAAAGGTACACATAAGTGGGCTGGTTACACCCCTGGCATAGGCCATCAGGTTATGGTCTCATTTGGCCTGCTGGGTCTTCTCAAGCAGAGCATATTTCCAAAGGTCTCAGTCACAAGTCATTGCCTCAGTGAGGCCTAATGTACGAAGGTCGTGCTTTACCACCTCATCCCAAGTCTTCCAGGGTCAACCTCTTCCAGAGTTTCCCTCAACCGATCGGGTGTGACACTTTTTCAAACAACTATCCTCATCCATTCATACCACATGACCATACCAGTGCAATCGTCTCTCTTGCACACCACAACTGATGCTTCTTAGGTCCAACTTTTCTCTCAAGGTACTTACACTCTGTCTTGTATGCACACTGACATTACTCATCCAGCAGAGCATACTGGCTTCATTCCTTGTGAGCTTATGCATGTCTTCAGCAGTTATGGCCCATGTTTTACTGCCATGAAGCATGGCTGTTCGTACACATGCGTCATACAGTCTGCCTTTTACTCTGAGCGAGAGGCCCCTTGTCACCAGCAGGGGTAGGAGCTCTCTGAACTTTGCCCAGGCTATTCTTATTCTAGCAGCTACACTTTCAGCGTACCCCCCCCCCCCCCCAAACTGACTTGGTCACCTAGATAGCGGAAGCTATCAACTACTTCTAGTTTTTCTCCCTGGAATGTGACAGAAGTTGTTTTCTGCATATTTTCAGTGTTTATTGCCCCTGAACATCTGCTACAAACAATAACTATCTTCCTAGTTAGCCTTCCTTTGATATTGCTGCACCTCTTATGTGTCCATAGCTTACACAGGGTACATCTTATGGTGTTTTTACCTACGCCTTTTCTAGAGATCGAGCAAGGCCATCAATCTGAAGGGGTTTGTGGACATCCTGGAGAGTCTTCCCATTCATACCATTATTTAGGTTTGAAGTTGTTGTCATCATTGCCAAGAATAAGAATGATTTTTTACGGGGTTTGCTCCCTGGGTATGTTTATTTGAGATTTTCATGTAAAGGGTTACCCCAGATTCACCCTGTGTAACTTACAGCAGGCCTTCCACAGACATAGAGGTTACATCAGCCTATGCAGGGCAGGGATGACACCAATTCTCTGCACTTTTTGCATGAACATCTGCATACAGAATTATACTTTCTGATCTGTCCTTCCTCTGCAATGTTAGGTGCAATTTCTACCATGCTAAACGCCTTCTCAGAGAGTCCATTTACGGTTGAATCTATGTAGAGTAGTAGTGGTGGTGGTGGTTGTTGTGGTGGTGGTGGTTGTTGTGGTGCTGCTGCTGCTGCTGCTTTGCTATCCTGAACAATCAGGAAACTAAAGAAGTGTTAACAGAGGTCAAATGTGTTTACTGCTACTAGCGATCAATGAGAGAGCTGACCTTAGCCTTGGAAAGGACCAACCCACCTTGTCCTGTTGTAATTACTGACAGAAAAAAAGAAATAATATATATATATATACTAATATTTACATCGTTCAGTTTCTCTTTTACTAGGTTTTGCTGTAGTTTAAAGTTTTCATAATTGTTTGAATTGTATGTATTGGTAGTTGCTTATCTCCTTGGTATTTACCTTGCATTTAATAGAATTGTTGCAATAAAAGGTAGAAGTGAAGAAGGGTAAAAGTGTCACAGAAAATTGTATTCATTAAAATTTTCAAATTTTCTAAAGTTGATTGTTTGTGTGTCCGACCAGAGAAAATGGTAGTGTTCCTGCAATAAAAGGATGTTTACATTTTTGAATTCTGTGAGAGAGAAAGGAAAGGATAGTTATTCACAGAAAGTTGCAGACATTAAAGTTTTAAACTTTTTTTGTAAAATTATCGTTTGTGTGAAGTTTGACACAGTACAGGGTGCAGCCATTACTCTGTGTTTATTTACATCGTCATACATACAAAGTCACGATGTCACACTTTTGTGTGCCCATCTTGATATGAAGTCACTCTCATTATATTTCTTTTCTTTACAAACATTATTTGCAAGAGGTATTATTGTAGCCAAAATATGCACTAAGTCCAAGTCCTGGCAATATTTAGAACCCAAATTATCAACTTCAAATAAATTCAGTTATATATTCATTACCATTCTGATAAAGCAACTTTCTTCTTTAAATTTAACTGTCCATAAATGAATTTTCATTTTATTTCATTACGAAAATAATCTCTTTAACTTTTTCAAATGTGGAAAGAATATATAGCGTCTGTTGTTGGCTGTTCAAGTGCATGTTATTAAATGGAAAAACAGTTAGTATTTACATACAAAGAAAGTTTTGATTTTTGCTTTTGCACTGAAAGAAGTAAACTATAATATTTGTATTACAGTATGTATGCATGTGTGTAATGAGAACAGTCATTTTGAGAATGTGTATGTGATAAAATATCTTTGTTCACAAACATATATCTTGTTTTGAGGTGAAGAGACATGTGAGTTGCACATTGGAGATTATGCGTGGAGCTGCAGAGAAGACATGTGTCTTTGACCAAAGCCAGGCAAGAACTGAGGTTGTTTCTACCACAATGCTCAAAATGAGGCTACTGTATCAAAGTGAGGCTAGTGTATCAAAGCGAGGCTAGTGTATCAAAGCAAGGCTAGATGCCTCATTGAAATATTCATCTGCTGTGCAGGTCAACTCATATTACAATGTAATATGTAGCTCTGCTACAAATAATGAAATATGCTTTCTCGCAATTAACACAGTTAACTTAAAATTCAACAATTAACACAGTTCAAGAATCTCTTTTTTCATGGAGTACTTCTCGAATCCAACAGTTCTTGATATCAATCTCAATATCGTTCTGGCATGTTGATTTTTCATCCACATCTTGTAGTTTGATTACAGATGGTGCCTGTAATTTCAGACTCCTCTGTATCACAGTTCATAGTCTCTTCACATCTCCATTTGGCTAAAGTTTGGGATTCTCAGCAGCTGTCTGCAGACGATAGCGATATTGTTTATATGGTCTTCCATCTGATGTGGCTATGTTGTAGGATTTCGGTGCATCTTCAACTGATTTGACAACTCCAAGCTTCCATGACTGCTTTTCGTAACTCCTGACTTGCTGTCAAGGGAGGTAATTCTCTACTACCTCTGTCATAGCAGTATTTTTACTGCTCTTGATGTACTTTCAGTTGACCATGTAGCTGTTTCTGGTCCTGTACCTGAGGTTTCAGCAAGGGATTGGAAACAGATAAGCGACTCTTCGGGTGCTTGCTCATTAATGTTTGAGCTGGTGATAGATCGACCATATCAACCAGTGTATTTCTGTACTCAAGTAGAGCTAAATAGACATCTCGGCCATTAGCTTGCTTTCTTGAGTAGATTTTTCACTGTCTGAACTGTATGCTCAACTTGTCCATTTGATTGTGGATATGTCAGACTTGATGTTGGGTATTTGAAGTCCTATTCTAGACCAAAGTAACAGAACTCTGCACTTGTAAACTGCTGTCTATTCTCTGTCATGAGCTCATCTGGGATGTCGTGTCTGACAAAGACATTTCATTGCTGTGATTGTCATTTTACTTGTTGGGTCAGACAATTTCAAGGTATTTTGAGAAATAGTCCACACACATCAGGTAGTCATTGTTGTTGTACACAAGTCAGCTCCGACTTTGCCCCACAGTCAATCAGGAATTTCATGGTTCTTCAACAGTTGTTTTGTATTACTCCTTCTGTTCTCATTTCACACAGAAGATCGTGACACACATTCTTCAACTTGTACAGTCATCCCGAGCCAGAAGATAACATCTTTGGCTCTGAGTATACACTTTGTGTATCCAAAATGAGCACCATGAATTCTGTTCAACATTTCTGCTTGTAGTGTTGCAGGAACTACAACTTTGTCAGCTTTGAAGATGAGGCCATCATCAACAGTCGGTTCATCCTGAATATTCTAGTAGTTTCTCGCACTTGTTGGAACATCATTTCTGTTTTCCGGCCCTCTGTACAGAATCACTAATTTCAGCTGTTGCAGTTGTGGGTCGTGCATGACACAATTCACTCTGCCAGTAATTTGGAAATGACATGCTGTACTGCTTGGCATTCATGCCAGAAGCTCCAGTATGGACATTTCAGGGTGTTTGGGTGTCAATCTGAGGACAATACAGAGGATTCCGAAAGAGCTGGATGAGTCTAATGGTGATTATGAAGGTACGGTAGTTCAGAAAACTCACTCTGATCATTCTGATAAGAAAAGAACCTCTGAATTTGTTGGTGAGATCCAGGCCATGATTGACAACGATCCCTCCAAGTCAATCAGGTCTATCACCAGGGACATGAGAGTGTCTGAGACTCTTAGCAGGCAGGTAGTACATGCAGACATTCAGTATTCCACATACAAGATGAGAGAAGGCCAATTTATATCCCAAGCCATCAAGGATAAGAGGAAGGACTGTGCTATGAAGCTTTTGAACAAGCTCAAGCATCCTCTCCAACCAAACATGCTTTGGTATTTCTTAGATAAGAAAAATTTCTGCCAGACTCAGATAGTGAACACACAGAACAACCGTTCACTTGCTGTGTCCCCAAAACATGTACCAAGAGTGATCAAAATCAGACATCCAGTCAACATCATGGTGTTCGGAGTGATCACTAGTGATGGCGATGTTATGCCTCCGTTCATCTTCCCACACAGCTTCAGACTCAACAGGGAGGCCTGCATCAAGTGCCTGGAGGAAGTAGTGCTACCCTGGGTCAAGAGGGTGGCTGCTGGAAGATCCTATGTCTAGTAACAGGACTGCACCATGTCAGACAAGCAGGAGACCCCAGTCATGGCTGTCAGACAATTTCTGCAACCACACCGCCCCTAACATCTGGCCATCTAACTCCCCAGACTGCAACCCCTTTGATTATTATGTGTGGGGCGCAGTGGAGCGAGAGACCAACAAAACTCCTTGTAACACCAAAGATGACCTGAAGGCAAGGATTATGGCAGCATTCACCAACTTAAACGAGGAGACTGTCCAGAAGAGTTGCACGAGATTCTGAAGTCGTCTGGAGGCCATGGTTGAAGCTAATGGCGATTTTATTGAATGAATTAACTCTTTAGTATTTCAAGATATTTTAATATAATATTGGTAAATATATCTGTTAAAATGAGATGTCAGTGTTATTTTCATTTTTGTGTAATTTACACAGCATATATTCACCACACACTATGTATATGTGTGTGTGTGCATGCGTGTATAATCATCATAATCATCATCATCGTTTAATGTCCATCTTCTATTCATAATAGGTAAGATGATTGGCAGGAACCGACCTGGTAGAAAAATTACCTGAAGTTACTGTGTCTGTTTTGGCAGGGATTTTATGGCTGGATGCCTTTCTAACACCTCCACTCCGCAGGTGAAGTTAGTTTTGGCAAGATTTTTACAGCTGGATGCCCCTTCAAGCACCAACCATATTACAGTATTGACTGACTGCTCTCAACGTGGTACCAGCACTAGCAGAGTAACCAAGTAAATTACAAGACAAGGAATTATGAGAGGAGCAGGGGCATTTGAAGGAGAGAACTAGTGTCAGAGGATGAAAGGTTGGAGGGTGACAAAAAAAAAAAACAACCCCACAACCAGAGAGATAGAAGCTGGGGTGTGTGTGTGTATGTATGTATGTATGTATATGTAAATCTAGACATCACTAAAGTGACTAAGGATGCTGGCTAGCACCAATATTGCTAGAAATAAGAGTCAAAACACCCCATAGCCACAGAAAGCAATGACTGACAAGGGAGGCAAGCTCCCTACATTTGGTGCATAGCCCAATCACCAGTGATTTCACATTTGATTAATGTTCATCAGTGGTTCTCCCACCGGCCTAGGGCGAGTCCATAGCTGAGTCGCTTTGGTTCTTATTTCTAGCAATACTGGTGCTGACTAGTGGCCTCAGTCACTTGAGTGACAACATCCATATTTCTTCCAGGAGTAAATTGCAAAGAAGCCAATTGTAAGGTAAGTGACTTTACATTAAAGTATGCATGCAACATGTGAAGTCACAAGTTTGTGATGTATGACATAACAAACCTGCATAGTAATGGCAGCACCATGTGTCATGTCATAATTTACATGGTGTCAGAAGAGGGATTGAATAATCACCCGAATGGATTAGACAAGAAGCCTGAATGAGCTTACTCTCCAAGGCAACGTAGCCAAGAACTGCAAATGGTGGCCACAAAGGTTTGAGCTTTACCTTATGGCTAGCGGGATTGGAGGTAAATCGCAGAGTGAGAAGTGTGCTTGTTTACTATATGTGGCATGAGAGGCTGCAGTTCAAGTGTGTAACTCTTTTGAGTGGAGTGAGGAAGCGGTTAACAAGAATGATGACCAAGTGAATTAAAAGTTTCAGGAATACTGTGAACCTAAGAAAAATCTGATGATTGAGAGACATGCAACTTTCACAAGATCTCAGAAACCAGGTGAGACAATTGATCAGTATGTGACAGATTTAAAGAATAAATCTAGAACTTGTGAGTTTGGGACATTGAATGATGGGCTCATTAAAGACAGAATTATCTGTGGAATTCTTAGTGATAGCCTCAGAATGTGGTTATTGAGAGAACATTGTGCCATGAGATCTATTGAGGAGACTATGTCATACATGCTGATCACTATTCTTGATGCAGGGTCTGGATTTTGGCAGATACAACTCAACGAAAGCAGTTCCAAGTTGTGTACCATCAATACCCCATTTGGTAGATACTGATTCACTTGAAGTCGGTGCTGGATATTTCAGGGAACGATGGCACAGATCCTAGAAGGCCTGTCGAGCATGGAATGCATTGTTGATGACATTTGAGTGTGGGGTACAGATGTCAAACAACATGATGAAAGACAGCATGCTGTTCTGAAGAGGATATAGCCAAGTGGCCAGAAATGCAAAGAAATGCAAGATGAGAATGACAGAAGTCACGTATATAGGGCATGTTTTTCACTGACAAGGAACTGATCCTGAAAAGGTGAAGGCTATCCGAGAAACGCCGGAGCCTGAAAGCAAAACAGACCTGATGAGATTCTTCATTATGATACAGTATCTGGGTAAGTTCATGCCCAATCTCTCCAGTGAAATGGCAGCTCTTCAAGAGTCATTGCCACAGGGCATTGCATGGCATTGGGAAAAAAGGCAGCAAACATATGCTCTCATGAATAAATACAAATATATACATATATTTACACAGGCAAGTAGATACTTTCATGGACTGCATATATTTGTATACATGATTGTATATATTTGTATTTATGCATGAGAGCATATGTGTATGCATCTATATATCTGTACGAGCATATATGTAAGTATATATTTGTATCTGTATATGCGTGGGTGTGTGTACTAGTAGCTGAGTGTGAGTGCATGCATACGTGTATATATTTGCATGTGTATATGTAAGCGTGGATATATGTGTGAACATGCAGGTGTGTGTAAAAAAGTAAGGAAGTAAAAATGCTCATAGAAATCACATATGCGCACAGCCACATACATGTGCCTATATGCATATGTTCACTCACACTCGCATGAAACATATACATATTTACATATATATATAAATATGTATATGTGCATGGCTATGTATGTGTAATAGTACCAACTTATTATACACATGCATCTATGTAAGAAAGTGTATATGCATATATATATATATGTATATGTCTGCCTGAATGAGTGTATGTATGTATGTGTATGTATGTATATGTACATATAAAGAAATAATTAAGATTCAATCAAATGAGGTACTTAAGTTGAGGCATCGAGTCAGTCCAGTATCGTCCCCACAGCTTGAAGTTTGGTGAATAAAAAGCAAATAAATGTCGTAAAAGGCGATAATATGACGTAATGGTCATGTTTGCCCGAACACGTATAATTGTTAGTCTTCCACTGGTTAAAATTACTGCCCATATTTGAATTCTAAACTTTCGTAACACGAACTTATTTATCTTCAACATACATGTATGTTTCAATATGTCTGTTTAAGCGTCTTGATATATATATATATATATTTCATTACGGCATTAAAGTAGCTTGAGTTAAGATCTATGTATAGTGATAATACTGATAATTAAGATACATGTGATGGGTTTATCAATATAGATTCCTACTCAAGAAATAAAATATATTTCTTATCTATTCCAAGTTGAAACCATATAAATAAGATTAAACACCAGTATAAAAGTGGTACCCAATCACCATTATAAAAGTGATGACCTCTTGACATGATAAGATAGGCAAATCACCACATTATAAAAGTGGTGACCCTTGTGAAAAATATATAAAATTTTAAATAGAAAATAGATGACAGTTTCGTTACACCAAATTTTATTAATGGAAATATATGATATTAAAAGTTGAAGGAAGAAAGAACACTGAAGAAATAAACAATAAAAGTTGTAAGAAGTTTTAACTGCACTTTCTAGCAAGCTAAATTTATACTTCATGGCTGTTGAAAGTATTATTTCACTAAGTGAAAAATTTTCTTCTTGAAAATTTTTAAATATTTGAATGAAAGAAAATATTAAAGAATTTGAAATGTCTTATTTCAATAGAGGATATATGCAAGTTTCTGTGAGAGTTTTGCCTCCTGCTTGGACGGTGGGACACCATTATCTGGTTTGCTTAATTGGAAGCAAGTTATGCAGCAAACAGAATAACAACAGAGGCACAAAAGTATAACATTATGTTAAGTAACTTACCACCACCCCTGAGCAATGAAATTAGGGACTTATTAATAGATCCTACCAAACCATTTTCATATTCTTCCGTAAAGGAAGAGTTACTAAAGAGGACTTCCAGCTCCAAGCAAAAAGAATTTGCTAAGTTGTTCAATAACAAACAACTAGCTGACAAAGAACTTATTCAACTTCTTCGTAGAATGAAAGAACTTCTTGGAAATCAACAGGAGTGGCTGTGTGGTAAGTATCTTGCTTACCAACCACATGGTTCTGGGTTCAGTTCCACTGCAAGGCACCTTGGGCAAGTGTCTTCTACTATAGCCTCGGGCCGACCAAAGCCTTGTGAGTGGATTTGGTAGACGGAAACTGAAAGAAGCCTGTCATATATATGTATATAGATATATGTATGTGTGTGTCTGTGTTTGTCCCCCCCAACATCGCTTGACAACCGATGCTGATGTGTTTATGTCCCTGTAACTTAGCGGTTCGGCAAAAGAGACCGTTAGAATAAATACTAGGCTTACAAAGAATATGTCCTGGGGTCGATTTGCTCGACTAAAGGCGGTGCTCCAGCATGGCCACAGTCAAATGACTGAAACAAGTAAAAGAGTAAATAGAAGAGTCTTATCTTAAAGATGTTTTCTTTGGCAAGTTACCTCATAGAACTCAAACTCTACTTTCAGCAGTGAAAGAGCAAAACTCTCTCAGACAATTTGCAGATTTGGCAGATGGTATATTGGAATTATCATCTAGAGAGTCAATAAATGCCTTGCCATCCATTTCTTCAGAATTACAGCAGATGAAAGAAACTTAGGAGAAACAATTTAAATTATTAACAGACAAAATTGAAAGTCTTCAACTGGGAAGAGATGAGTGTTCTCATAACAGAAATAATGCAAGATGGCGTAGACAATCAAAAAGTCCCAAAAGAAATAATATATGCTGATACCATTCGAAAGTCGGAGTCAAATCTTATTGTTGTATTAAACCATGCTCATTTGATTTTCTGAACAAAAAAAGCTTGGGAAACTTCTCAACCGCAGATTAGATGCGACAAAATTTGTGGGCAATTTCACAAAAAGTCACATATTCTTGATATTTGACTAACTCCAAACAAAGATTCTTAGTGGATACAGGAGCAGCTTGTTCCATTTGGCCTGCTAAACTTTGAAAAGAGAAACCTAAGGCCGATTATTAGACTCTACAAGCAGTTAATCAGTCTGATACCCAAGCATTAGGAGAAATTAGTTAAACTCTCGATTTACATTTAAGAAGAGAATATATGCGGATTTTCCTTGTAGCAGATTTGCCTTATCTGATATTGGGGGCAGATTTTCTTTCACATTACAATTTACAGGTAGATATAAAAAAACAAAAATTAATAGACACATTTACTTCACTGAACATTCAAGGCATGAGATGCAGGAACGCAACAATTAGTCTGTTATATTTTATGGCATCCTCTGAAAATCGTTATCACAGGCTTTTGAAGAATTACCCTGAAATTACAAATCCATTGGCTCCAAACACCAAATGTGTTCATTCAGTCACTCATCACATTGTAATCCATGGACCACCAAGTTTTTTCAAGCCTCAAAGATCATCTCCAGAGAAATTAAAGATTGCTAAGGCCAAATTTCATCAAATGTTAGACCTCGGAATAATTTGTCCTTCTGCACAGACTGGTGTCCATGCAGGGATTTTAGACAGCTTAATGCAATGACACAAGCAGATAGATATCCAGTCCCACACATTTATAACTCTGCAGCTTTGGTGAGTGGTTGTAATATCTTTTCAAAGATAGATTTAGTTAGAGCATACAATCAAATTACTGGTGAAGAGAGTGATACACTAAAAACTGCTGTAGCAAATCATAAAAGGTGGTAATATGACGTAATGGTCATGTTGGTCGAATAGGTATAATTATTAGTTTCCCATTGGTTAAAATTCCTGCCCATATTTGAATTCTAAACTTTTATCAAAGAGAAATCTTTCACGAAATATGGTTCTTAGAATTCAGGTATGAGCAGTTATAAAAAACCCTGATTTTGGGAAAGTTAATCAGTGTCTGTTGGTTGTCACTCATCTCCACGACACTCACTCCTTTGAGATATTGACTATTTTTATGCCATGTCTATATCTAATTCCAACAAAGCTTATTTGAATTGTTATGTAAACTCTCGTAGTTTATTATGAAAGAACTAGCTTGTATAAATTTTATGTCGTAACTCTCTACGACGAATTTCTTTCTCTTCTAAATGTACTGTAAATATTAAATGTAAGTAAATAAACTAATGTAGTAAATACTTTCTCTTTCTTCTCTTTCTTCAACCTGTTAATGAAATTGTTTTTATAGCAGTGAAATAGAACATGAACATTATCTTCAACATACATGTACATTTCAACATGTCCGCTTAAGTGTCTTGATGTATATATTTCATTACAGCGTTTATGAAGCTTGAGTTAAGATTTATGTATAGTGATAATACTTATAATTAAGTTATAAGTGATGGGTATATCAATATAGATTCCTACTCAAGCAATAAAATATATTTCTTATCTATTCCAAGTTGAAACCATATAAATAAGATTAAACACCAGTATAAAAGTGGTACCCAATCACCGTTATATAAGTAACAAGGATGTCCAGGTATCAATGCATTACAGCCGTTTCAGGCAGCTCCATTTATTCCATCAAGCATTACATCAATTTGAAATACAGCACCTTCTTCAGATGAATATGGTCTTATAGGTTTTCAACATACAGGATACACCTTCATGATTTTTAGCCGTGAGGACCAAAGACTTGAGGTATTTCAGGTTGCAAGACAGTGTAGGAGAGAGAATAGTGATGTCGTAGGAGAGAAATGTGTTCACATGGATGATGGTACACTTGCAATAAATGAGGCTGCAAAGAAAGAGGTCTGCAGATGCTACTACGATAGATTGCTCAATAAAGAGAATGAATGGGAGAAAGAGAGTCTGCCGAATGTCAACCCAACAGAGAGACCAGCTATCCGAGCTGACAGTACCATGGTAGATAAAGCAATTAAGAGTATGAAGACAGGGAAAGCCCCCGGCCCATCAGGAATCACTACAGAGATGCTCAAAATATCTGGCAGTGTTGGCTATAGCCTAGTCACCCGTATTGTTAACCAGGTGATACACGAAGGAGTCATACCCAATGACTGGTGTAGCAGCACCATAGTCAACTGCTACAAAGGTGATGCTTTAGATATAAATAATTACAGAGGTATCAAGCTGTTAGATCAGGTAATGAAAGTCACGGAGAGGGTCATAGCCCAACTAATTAGGGAGTGAATCAATTTAGATGAGATGCAGTTTGGGTTCGTGCCAGGTAAAAGCACCACTGATGCCATTTTTCTGGTAAGACAGCTGCAGGAGAAATACCTAGCCAAGGATAAACCTCTGCACCTGGCTTTCGTTGACATGGAGAAAGCCTTTGACAGGATGCCCCGATCCCTTATCTGGTGGTCAATGAGGAAACTTGGGTTAGAAGAATGGTTAGTGAGAGCTGTGTGAGTCATGTACAGAGATGCTGTCAGTAAGGTGAGGGTTGGAAATGAGTACAGTAATGAATTCCGGGTAGAGGTAGGGGTCCACTAAGGTTCTGTCCTCAGTCCCCTCCTATTTATCATAGTCCTCCAGGCGATCACAGAGGAATTAAAGACAGGTTTCCCCTGGGAGTTCCTCTATGCTGATGACCTCACACTAATTGCTGAGTCACTATCAGAACTAGAGGAGAAGTTTCAGGTGTGGAAGCAGGGACTAGAATCAAAGGGCCTTAGAGTCAATCTAGCTAAAACCAAAGTCCTAATAAGTAGGAAGGTAGATAAAACACAAACTCCTTCAGGTAGATGGCCCTGCTCCATATGTAGAAAAGGAGTAGGTAGTAACTCTATAAGATGTACCCAGTGCAAGCTATGGACACATAAGCGGTGCAGTAATATCAAAGGCAGGGTAACTAGGAAGTTAGTTTTTGTATGTGGCAGATGTTCAGGTGCAATAAACACTGTAAACAAACACGAAACAACTTCTGTCTCATTCCAGGGAGAAAACCTAGAGGTAGTTGACAGCTTCCGCTATCTGGGTGACCAAGTAAGTAGTGGGGGTGGGTGCACTGAAAGTGTAGCTGCTAGAATAAGAATAGCCTGGGAAATGTTCAGAGAGCTCTTACCTCTGCTGACGACAAAGGGACTCTCATTCAGAGTAAAAGGCAAACTGTATGACGCATGTGTACGAACAGCCATGCTACATGGCAGGGAAACATGGGCCATGACTGCTGAGGACATGCGTAAGCTCGCAAGGAATGAAGCCAGTATGCTCCGCTGGATGTGTAATGTCAGTGTGCATACCCGACAGAGTGTAAGTACCTTCAAAGAAATGTTGAACCTAAGAAGCATCAGTTGTGGTGTGCAAGAGAGACGATTGCGCTGGTAGGGTCATGTAGCAAGAATGGATGATGATAGCTATGTGAAAAAGTGCCACATCCTAGCAGTTGAGGGAACCTGTGGAAGAGGTAGGCTCAGGAAGACCTGGGCTGAGGTGGTGAGGCAAGACCTTCGAACATTGGGCCGCACCGAGGCGATGACTTCTGACCAAGACCTTTGGAAATATGCTGTGTGAGAAGACCCGGTAAGCCAAGGGAGACCAAAATCCAAGGCCTCTGCCAGGGGTGTAGCCAGCCCACTTATGTGTACCTTTCCTTCATTGGACACTAAACTCTGCTTGCGAAGACTCTTTGAGGCAAGTGAAATTGAAATCGAACTAAATTCGACGACTGGCACCCATACCAACGTTGTCTCCTTCATTGGACACAAAACTCAGCTTGTGAAGACTTATTGGGGCAAGCGAAAGTGAAATCGGGATGGCACCTGTGCCCAGCGTCACCTTTCTAGCACTTGTGCCTGTGTCATGTGTAAGGATTTTCGAGCGAGATCGTTTCCAGTGCCCCTGGACTGGCTCTTGTGCGGGTGGCACATAAAATACACCATTTTGAGCATGGTCGTTGCCAGTATCGCCTGACTAGCCTTCGTGCGGGTGACACGTAAAAGCACCCACTACACTCTCTGAGAAACTGTAGAAACTGTAGAAACTCTGCCAAATCAGATTGGAGCCTGGTGTAGCCATCTGGTTTCACCAGTCCTCTGTCAAATCGTCCAACCCATGTTAGCTTGGAAAGCGGACGTTAAACGATGATGATGATTTCATCAGAACTAGAGAATGAAAAGATTGTATGCTTGTTGCCAATATTGTAGCAAAGTGAACCTAGGGATAAATTACTGCTAGCTTGCTATAATTCAGAGTGACGGAAGTAAATAACGAAGGGGTCCTCCTTATCACAATCAAAAGATCTAACAGAGTTAGTAACCCAGCACCACTTAGAATTTTAACGATTGGGAATGACGTATGAATTTCTGTTGTTGGTGATAAATTAATTGATGTCATCCACTGTTCCCTACCCCTACTTTACCTATTGCTATGACTACATAAAGGAATCAGTCTCAAAATGTGCCAGTAAGATATATGTCCAGAAAGATGAAGGGTATGGGTGACAAGGCTATTATATTGTTATCAATTAGGAGACAAAGGAGGTCACAATGATATCTAAATGGGCATTAGGAGTACAAGGGGAAAAAATTTTATATTCAAATTTAGCAAAGCAATTTTATATAATTTATCAATTTTGTATATCAAATAATAGATTTAGAAAAGGATTTAAGGATCAAGTAGGAGAAAAGGGATACTTTTCTACGAAGTGGAAACCTCATAAAAGGTTCATCCTAATAAATTGTTAAGGTGATAGGATGAAACCGTTCAACAGTGAACCCATAATTAAATTCAGATTTCTTCTGAGAAAGAGATATACATCTTCTATTAACCGAGAATCAAGGATTAAAGATAAAAAGAGAGATAATTAGTCCTGTTCTATATATAAACTTGTTTTTAAAACCTTAGGAAAATATAATTATTTAAACAATATGAAAAATCTTTGACATTATGAAAAGATCTTCAAGACTATTAGAAGGTATAAAAAATGCTCCAGCATGGCCGCAGTCAAATGACTGAAACAAGTAAAAGAGATATGTAAAAGGAATGTTGTATATATATATATATATATATATATATATATAAAGAATATATTATAAATAATTACAAAATGTAAATACATATAAGTAAAAATAAATAAAAGTAAACATTAATGTAAAACACCATTTTGCATCATGCCATATCCTAAACAAGTGTATAGTAGGGTTAGAACTCCTTCATAAATCATAGAATGGTTACACCATTCTATACTTTGTGTAAATAGGTATAATAAAATACAAAATGCAATAATATGATATAGTATAAAGAAATAAATGAAATACACCAAAAATAAAGAAATATTTATATAAAATTTCAATAAAGTATTCATAAAATGAGGAATAGACGTGAGGTTAAAACAATCCAGAAGCCATCAGATATAACAAGATAAAGGATAAAAGATAAAAAATTAAAGATAAAACTGAAAAATAATAATAAATAATAAACAAACAACTAATAATGATAAGTTGAGGTAAACTTAACGAAACAAACAGGAAAAAAAAAAAAAAAAATAAGGTAAGATGAGGGTACCATTAGATATGGTTTTATAAAGATTTGAAAGATGTAATATTATTACAGGCACTGATGTATGTAGAATCGTATAGTTCCTAGTGGTTATAGAGTGTACCTAAGGACTGGAACACTGACAAAAGGATAACAGTCACAACTGAGGCCAATGAAAGAAATTTGGGTAATTTAAGAATTAAGGAGGCTATCCTCATAGACAGACTAGCACCCCAAATCAACAACAGGCTGGAAGTTAGCAAAGAATATATTATTTAGCTACATCTGCATGTGTGTAGGTTCATTGCAAATATACCTAATAGGGAAGAAAACTGTAGAACAGAAATGAAACAACCAGACAATCACCATATAGGATGAATTCAGACTAAACTGGTAGGGGTTATAAGAGGGCAATATTATAATAAATAAGTGAATAGTATATAATTCACTACATTAGAGAGTTTGCCATGAAAGATACGACATCCCAGATAATTTTCAGCATCAAATCATAGTGTTATGGGTGTAATATTATGTATTCTTAAAATATTGAAAAGTGCGGGTGATGCTATGCACACAGGATATCCTAATTGTAATATTAATAATAAGAGTGTTAATATAATAATAATAATAATTAATTCTTTTATTAGCCATGAGACCTCATATACAATAATATTAAAGGACAGGCAACAATATAAAAGACAAAAACAGGATGATACAATGGATTTTACAGCATGTATACAAGAAAAACAATAAAAATTAAACAAATTAAAACTCCCTATTGGGGAAGTGCATTAAGATCCTCATGGTAAAAGCCACAAAAGCCACAGGTGCATGATCAACATGGCTAGAGCCCTTCTCCTTTGAGCATGAAAGAGAGGGAGAAAGAGGGAGAGTTGGATTGACCGAAGGAATCCAACTAAACATACAGTGTGGAAGACAAAACTGTGTTTACATAGATAATGAAATAGATAGAATAAGGAAATGAAAAAAATCATGCCAACTGCCCCCAGACAAACTTAGACAAAACAGATATGCTTTTAGTCTTGAAGTTGTCTCAATGTACACAACAGTACCAGCACACTCACAGGTCAGCCTATTGACTGACTGCACAGTAGCGTCCGACATCCACTGCGTCAGATTCACCACAGCTGATATATATCAACTGTTGTCCATCACTGTGGACAACACTTACTTCTCTTTCTATGATCACACATACAAACAGACAACAGGTCTCCCCATGGGATCCAGTCTCTTGGGCCTACTAGACATCACCTATATGAACCATCTGGAATGTTGAGCCCCCAACATCTGCCGCTCATGCACCTTCTTCACCAGGTACGTAGATGACATCTTCATACTCACATCCTCCTGTGAAGAGGCTTAGAGAATATTCATGCCATTCAACAACATGGACATGAATATATGGTTCACTGTAGAATATTCCCACAACATTGGATCCCTATCACTACTCAACTTCCAACTGAAAATAAGGGAAGGAGAGATCCACACTGGGTTCTATGGGAAAGCAGCCAGTAGAGATATATTTGTTCATTACAATTCAGCCCTTCCACTCGGTGCCAAAATAGGACATGCCAGAAATGAACTCGCACACATCCAGAGCAAGTGCAGCAAGACAGAGGACAAGGTGACCCACGCCACATGCTTCCTAGAGGTATTGAAAACTAATGGATACCCTGTATCCACTGTGAATCAGCTTAAGTACCCAAGTCGACAAACTTACAAAACACATAGAAAACCCAGCAGCACATGCTTCCTTAAAATACCTCATTTTAGCAAGAGGATAACTACAGCCATCTGAAGAGTCATAAGAGGAGAAAGATTAGACATACAACTAACCCACTCCGGCCCAGCCCACTCCGGCCCAGCCCACTCCAGCCCAGCCCACTCCGGCCCAGCCCACTCCGGCCCCTCTCTGAGAAGACACCTCACAAAGAAATGAGCAAGGGACAGACAGCAATCAATACACACTAGCTAACTGTCCCATCCGTGATACAGATTTATGCCAATGGCTAAATGTTGAGCATAGACTATAATGTAACAGATGCAACAAGTTCTATGTGGGTAGCACAACAAGACCGTTATACGTTCGCATCAAGGAACATCTGAACATGAGAGCCTCCAGAAAACATCTAGACACATGCTGGAACACTGACAAAAGGTTAACAGTCACAATTGAGGCCACTGAAAGAAACTTGTGAAATCTAAGAATTAGGGAAGCTATCCTTAAATTAATAGCAGGCTGGAAGTTAGCAAAGAATATATTATTTAGCTACATCTGGATGCATATAAGTTCATTTCTGGTAAGATGCTCATGTATTATATAAGAAAAAAAAACTGCACATAGAATGTAGAACTTAGAAGAAGCAGTGCAGATATGCTAACACACACAAGCCAACCTCACACATTTCTCATGAGGAATTTCAGAAGGAGCTTTATGAGACCACTGGCAGAGATGCATTCAGAAAAAAAAAAAAAAAAAAAAATTTAAGTAACCATTGGAAAACCGATTATAGCAGGGACTTGATCAGATCAATTCCTAGAAATATCTGAAGAACAAACTTTTATATTCCGAAATATTATATCAGATAATGAATAATTAAATTATAACAGCTATTAAAGTCCACTCTGCATTGTTGTGCCATTCAAGACATGTTATATCACACACACACACACACACACACACACACACACATGGCACATAGAAAGCACCATTTGAGTGCGACCGTTTCCAGCTTCGCCTTACTGGCACTTGTGCTGGTGGCATGTAAACAAAACATTGGACTGACTCCTGTGCAGGTGGCACGTAAAAAACCCCATTTGAATGTGGCCATTGCCAGTACCGCCGGACTGGCCCTCATGCTGGTGGCACATAAAAAGCACCCACTACACTCTCGGAGTGGTTGGCGTTAGAAGGGCATCCAGCTGTAGAAACTCTGCCAGATCAGATTGGATTCTGGGTTAGCCATCTGGTTCACCAGTCCTCAGTCAAATTGTCCAACCCATGGTAGCATGGAAAGCGGACGTTAAACGATGATGATGATATATATATATATATATATATATATATATATATATATATATATATATATATATATATCAAAGGCTACATCAGGCTCCAATCTGATTTGGCAGAGTTTCTACAGCTGGATGCCCTTCCTAACGCCAACCACTCCGAGAGTGTAGTAGGTGCTTTTACTTGTCACCGGCACGAAGGCCAGTCAGGCGATACTGGCAACGGCCAAGCTCAAAATGGTGTATTTTATGTGCCACCCGCACAAGAGCCAGTCCAGGGGCACTGGCAACGATCTCGCTCAAAACTCCTTACACATGCCGCGGGTACAAGTGCCAGAAAGGCGACGCTGGGCACAGGTGCCATCACGATTTCGCTTTCGCTTGCCCCAATAAGTCTTTGCAAGCTGAGTTTCGTGTCCAATGAAGGATACGACGTTGGCATGGGTGCCAGTCATCGAACTTAGTTCGATTTCGATTTCACTTGCCTCAACAGGTCTTCGCAAGCGGAGTTTAGTGTCCCGTGAAGTAAGGTATGCATAAGAGGGCTGGCTAAACCGCTGGCAGAGGCCTTGGCTTGCCGGGTCTTCTCACACACAGCATATTTCCAAAGGTCTCGGTCAGAAGTCATCGCCTCGGTGAGGCCCAATGTTCGAAAGCCTTGCCTCACCACCTTATCCCAGGTCTTATATATGCGATGGAAATTGTAGCTGTGATCCTTGTGCCTGTGGCAAGTAAAAAGCACCATCCAAACATGGGCGATGCCAGTGCCGCTTTGACTGGCTTCTGTGCCGGTGGAATGTAAAAAGCACCAACCAATTGTGGTCATTGCCAGCTACCAATGGTCCCTGTGCCAGTAGCACGTAAAAAGCACCCACTACCCTCTCGGAGTGGTTGGTGTTAGTAAGGGCATCCAGCTGTAGAAACAGTGCTAGAGCAGACTGGAGCCTGGTGCAGCCTCCTGGCTTCCCAAACCCCAGTCAAACTGTCCAGCCCAGGCCAGCTTGGAAAACGGACGTTAAATGATGATGATGATGATGATGAGATATATGCATCTCGTTAGGGAGAGAGTCTGCTTAGATGAGATGCTGTTTGGCTTTGTGCCGAGTAGAAGCACCACTGATGCTATATTCTGGTTTGACAACTGCTGGAGAAATAACTAGCTAAAAATAAACCCCTATATTTGGCTTTTGTGAAGTTGGAGAAAGCCTTTGACAGGTTCCCCCGATTCCTTATCTGGCGGATGATGCAGAAACTGAGGATTAACGAATGGCTAATAAGGGCTGCACAGGCCCTATACTGAGAAGCCGTTCGTAAGGTTAGGATTGGCAATGAGTGTAGTGAAGAAATAGGGGCCCACCAAGGTTCAGCCCTCAGTCCCCCTTTTATTCATCATAGTCCTCCAGGCAATAACAGAGGAATTCAAGGCAGGTTGCCCCTGGGAGCTCCTCTATGCTTGATGACCTGGTCCTCATAGCAGAATCACTACCAGAACTAGAAAAGAAATTTCAGGTGTGGAAGCAAGGTTTAGAATCAAAGGGCCTTAGAGTCAATGTTGCAAAGACCAAAGTTCTAGTAATTAGGAAGGCAAACACATCACACACCCCTTCAGGTAGGTGGTCCTGCTCAATCTGTAGAAAAGGTGTAGGTAGAAAGCTATGGACCCAGTGTAAGCTATGGGCACATAAGAGGTGCAACAACATCAAAGGAAGATTAACTGAGAAGATAGCTTTCGTGTGCAGCATATGCACAGGGGCAATAAACACCATAGATGCTCAGAAAACAGATTCCATCACATGCCAGGGGAAGAAACTAGAAGTAGTTAATAACTTCCACTACCTAGCTGACCAAGTCTGTAGTTGGGGTGGATGCTCAGAGACGTTACCACTAGAATAAGAATAGCCTGGGCAAAGTTCAGAAAGCTCCTACCTCTGCTGGTGACAAAGGGCCTCTCACTCAGAATGAAAGGTAGATTGTACGATGCATTTGTGTGAACTGCCATGCTTCATGGCAGTGAAATATGGGCCGTGACTGCTGAGGCTCGAAAGAAATGAAGCTAGCATGATCCGCTGGATGTGTAATGTCAGAGTGCACACACGACAGAGTGTAAGCGCCCTGAGAGAAATGTTGGACATAAGAAGCATCAGATGTGGTATGCAAGAGAGACGTTTGCACTGGTATGGTCATGTGTTGCGTATGGATGAGGAGAGATGTGTGAAGAAGTGTCTCTTCCAAACAGTTGAAGGAATCCGGGGTGGAGGTAGACCCAGGAAGACCTGGGATGAGGTAGTGAAGCATGACTTTTGAACGTTGGGCCTCACAGAGGCAATGACGAAAGACTGAGACCTCTGGAGGTATGCTGTGACTGAGAAGACCCTACTATATTAATTTATTTAATTTTATTTTATTCATTTATTTATTTATTAATTTATTAATTTAGTTATTAACCTGGTTATTAATTTCTTTTTTAGTATATTTAGATAGCAAAACTTCCCAGCCGCTGTTCCATACTTGTTACAATTCTTTCTATGTGCTCTTCTCCTATCCTTACTATTGTGTGTGCTCACCAACTCTTCTCTTACTATTATTATTGTTATTGTTATTGTTCTTGTTGTTATTATTTTTGTTATTATTATTATTATTACTATTACTATTATTATTATTATTATTATTATTAATAATAACAATAACAATAATAATCCTATATTGGGACTAACATAACCTACACTTATAGGTTGCCCAGATCTTAATGTTGCGACCTAGTGTTGGTCTGTACTATTATAGGTTGCCTCCTATTAATGGATAAATACATACACACACACACTCCACACACACATGCATATACCCATACATACATATATACATATATATATATATATATATATATATATACACATACACATACACATACATGTGCATGTGTTTACATACACACACATATATACATATACACATATACACCTAAACACACATATATACATATATATATACATACATACATATACATATATATACATATACCCACATATATATACACATACATACATATATACATACATATACATATACACACACACATATATATATATATACACATATATACATATATACATATACACACATACACACACATATATACATACATATATACATATACACACATACACACATGCATACATACATGCCCACACACATACATATACATATATCCACTCACACCCATATATCCATATCCGTATCTCCGTACACATACACATATATGTACACATCCATATATATACATAAATACACATACACAAACATACATGAGATAATAATTTATTCTGATGTAAACCATTCCTGAGGAAGTGCTAAACGTCAGACATCCAATTGATCAGTCGCTGGATGGGTTTGAGGCACAGAAATGTTGACATAGGATGGTAAATAAATGGAATTCGGATATATCGATTTTGAAGTCTCTATTTTAAATATAAATATTTAAAACCTTGAAATATATATATATATATATATATATATATATATATATATATATATATATATATATATATATATATATATGTGTGTGTGTGTGTGTGTGTATATATCATCATCATCATTGTTTAACATCCGCTTTCCATGCTAGCATGGGTTGGACGATTTG
Source organism: Octopus bimaculoides (assembly GCF_046866305.1). Taxonomy (NCBI): domain Eukaryota; kingdom Metazoa; phylum Mollusca; class Cephalopoda; order Octopoda; family Octopodidae; genus Octopus; species Octopus bimaculoides. The sequence goes on from NC_142928.1 coordinate 202,340,128, forward strand.
ACTGAGGACTGGTGGACCAGGAGGCGACACCAGGCTCCAATCTGATTTGGCAGACTTTCTACAGCTGGATGCCCTTCCTAACGCCAACCACTCAGAGAGTGTAGTGGGTGCTTTTACGTGCCACCGGCATGAAGGCCAGTCAGGCGGTACTGGCAATGGCCACACTCGAAATGGTGTATTTTACGTGTCACCTGTACAGGAGCCAGTCCAGCAGCACTGGCAACGATCTCGCTCGAATGTCTTTTCACGTGCCACTGGGGTGTATGTATATATATGTACATATGTAGTGATGGATAAGCATATGTGTGTATATACTTTAAGATTAAACGTATATTTGTGAGTGTGTGTAAGTGTCTATATGATTGTGTGTACTTGTATATATGTATAAGCAAGGTTATATGTGCATATATGTATCTAAGACGTATCCATTCACTGTTAGACGGTGGTGAGAGGGACAAACGCACACACACACATGTGTGTGTGTGTCTACATATATGTATGTGTGTGTGTGTGTATACAACCTTCAACAAAGTAACAGTCATGTATACAACTTGAACTCACACACATCAGTACATAAACATACGTTCACATATACACACACACAGACACGTCTACACACTTACCTTATTACTCACGTACATCCATAAGTACATACGTGCATACTCACATACATACATACATACATGCATATAGGCATGCACACATGCATACGTATGTACACAGATGCATACGCACACACATGTACACACACATACATGCATATATACATACATACATGCACATACATACATACATATCATGAACTAACTGTTACTTTTCCAGATGCAACACAGAATTTTGTCAGTGAACAGGTCGCGGTCTTAAAGCGATGAAAATATTTTGGCAAATTAAATTTAAATGCTGAAGTAAATCTAACGGATTTTGTGTGTTTCTTAACTGGCTTATCAAGAAGTCTTCCACGCTGCAATTTCGTTCGTTTAACATCAACATGGAAAGCGGACGTTAAACGAACGAAACGATATATATATATATATATACATATATATATATTCTTACAAATACCTTATATCTGTAAGAATTGATTTACTCCCTGATAGTAAACTGCAGTTTCTGCGGGATTACTCGTAGCACACATGGATAATTGAGGAATGATACGATTTTCTTACTCGTCTATATAAATGCGGAAATACTGTTCTTGGATAATCGTTTCATGTCGCCTGATCGAATTAATTATTCTTTTATTAGCATTCTCGGATTTGTACTGATGAAGGAAGTAAGTTCAGGTAATATAATTTACACCTCCTTAATCCTGAAATACATAATCAAAGCCGGGTAGATTCGTTATTTTTTCTTTTTTGCTTTTGTAGTTGCGAATATTGCAGCCTGAGAGTTATATTTTGGTAGAGAAATAGTAGTTTTGACTGCTATTTCTAGTTTTTGGTGTGTGGGGAAGCAATTCTTGCTGAACCCTAATTTTAATTTTATATATATATATATATATATACATATATATATATATATATATATATATATATATATATATATATATATATATATATATGCAAGTAAAAATAAATACAAAAAAGGTTTTTTTTTTGTATGATTGTGTATAGAGGAATGTATTATTTTGTTTAAAAGAGTTCCAACACTGTCTGTTTTTTATGTTTTATTTATATTCCTGCAGAACCAATGTGGGATATAGAATATGGAATATATAATCATCATCATCATCATCGTCGTTTAACGTCCGCTTTCCATGCTAGCATGGGTTGGACGATTTGACTGAGGACTGGTGAAACCGGATGGCAACACCAGGCTCCAATCTAATATACAATATATAATATAAAATAAAATAAAAATGGATGGTACTATGAAATAAAGTATTGAATGTCTTATTGAATGTGTGGAAAATGTTTTATTGAATAGATGAAATATTGAGTGTTCAATATAAAGGATTAAATATATAAATATATAAAGGCGAATATTTTCTATACCTCGTGGTATTTCATTATTTTCTATACTTCGTGGTATTTCATCGTGGCCGGTATGGCAGACTTTATTTTCCATATATTCAATAAGACATTCAATACTTTATTTCATAGTACCATCCATTTTTATTTTATTTTATATTATATATTGTATATTATATTATATATTGCATATTCCATATTCTATATCCCACATTGGTTCTGCAGGAATATAAATAAAACATAAAAAACAGACAGTGTTGGAACTCTTTTAAACAAAATTATATATATATATATATATATATATATATATATATATACACATACACACACATATATATACATATATACATATGATGGCCGTCCACTCGTGACCGAGGAAGACCATTGCCGACCTTCAGGAACATTGTGCGCTCAAGGATTAACTTATATTTTGCATGATAAATATATATTGGGAAAACAAAAACAAAAAAATGCACATATCAAGCAGAAGTCAGCAATGCCTGTCCAACGTTTTAGGTCCAATAAGGCTTGCACAACACCTCACAGACCCTGTCCACTCTATTGGCATTATCCAGAGACAAGCCGGAGCAAGATGCCTGGTGCCAATATGTGTCGCAGGTTCAGGGATGTGGGAGTTCCATGATCTCTAGCACAAACCAAAGATCCCCAAAATGTCCAATGTCATTCCCTGCATATCTGGTTTTATATCAGAGTGACCTTCTCCTAGAGACATGCTTCAACAGAAGCTGAGGGGTGCTTCACTCGCAGTGGTCTTTCAGCATACCAGATACCATCCCGGAATTTTTGCGTACCCCTGCTATTGCTATGTCAAGTCACTTATGAGGCTCTCAAAAGTGCTACTGGTAACATGTAATCCAGTACAACCTGTTGCATGGTCGGGTTGCAGGCGACTAAACTGGCACCCCCACTAGGCTACCCTGGTGAGGAGGGTTGCTAGAAACACAGTAGGATTAAAAACAAGACCTGTTGAAAGCTCAGATGGACCTAGTGCAGGCTCAACGGCTATCTAGCAATAGCATATATATATATACATACATATATATATATATAATAATATTAGGGACAAAATCCAAAATTACAGGTAAAAACTCAATTAAAATCAATTTATAAAAAATTAAAATTAAATTGAGCTTTATAGATTTTATATATATAAAATATATAATTTTTGGGAAAATAACTAAGTTTCAAGAACTCATCGATGAAAATCCACTATCACATATAGAAAAATTAACAATTAAAAGCACAATAAATGAGTATAATATAAAGTAAAGTAAATATCATAAGATAAATATAATAAAAAGATTACACGTGTTTCATAACTAATTTTCAAATAGAACGGAAATTTAAATCGATTAAAATCAATTGAAATTATCGAAAATAAATTCTATTAAAAAATATAGCTAATCTTCAGATCCTAAGTAGAACAATAATTAGATATATATATCTCAACCAACAATAAGTACCAAATGAATTAATATGAAATACTTATTATATAAAGATAGAAAAATTATAAAAAATATCATAATATCAAAATAATAACCATTCAATTATCATCCCTTCATCCATTATAATAACATGTATATTATATACAAAAAACATCTTACATAAATTATCACTGTTTTAAATTATCCTTGTTTTAAATACAATTTGAACGAAGTTTAAGTTTGAAATAATAATGAAGATAAAATTAGTACATATTTAACCGGTGTAATAGTTAAAGCTATACTATTTAAAGCTAAAGACGTTTATTAAATTATAATTAAAAATCAATTGAATAATAGAAAAATACAAGATTATTTATTTCTACAAACGTAATAATAAAAATATGAATGAAAAAATTATGAATGGAAAAATTATGAATGAAAAAATTAGGAAAGAAAAAATTATTAAGAATAAAAGATTAAACTTTATATATATATACAAAGTTTTAATTTAAAAAAACCTTTAACAATATTATAAACAATAAAGATTAATTATTAATCAAATATTATTAATCAAAAATAATCGAAAATATATCAACACTATTCAAATCGAAGTTCTAATATTATGTTGAAATGAAACTATAACTTCTAAATAATTTAGTGTTAAATAAGTTATCTATTAAAAATAATCTATAAAGAACCAAATGAATAATATAAAAAACATATTATTTTCAAATAGTAGAAAATCTTTAGCAAAGTAAAAAACAGTACTTATCCATATTTTTCCGTAATTCAATCTGAAGATTAGCTATATTTTTGAATAGAATTTATTTTCGATAATTTCAATTGATTTCAATCGATTTAAATTTCCTTTCTATTTGAAAATTAATTATGAAACACGTGTAATCTTTTTATTATATTTATCTTATGATATTTACTTTACTTTATATTATACTCATTTATTGTGCTTTTAATTGTTAATTTTTCTATATGTGATAGTGGATTTTCATCGATGAGTTCTTGAAACTTGGTTATTTTCCCTATAACTATATATATATATATATATACATATTTTAAATATTTCATAGGGAAGACTTAATGTATTGTAAGCTCTGTTTAGCACGGCAATCATTTCAGCTTACATATGCACTGCTCCCCAGTGGGTGGGGATCTGTGTGTGTGTGTGTGTGTGTGTGTGTGTATGTATGTATTGTACTTTCCAACATGGAAGCTGTACTGGTTTTGCAAAATGATGCTTTGAGAATTAACCTACATTTCCCATGGTATTACTTGAGAATTCCAAGAAAGATGGTTAAAGTAATGGCAACAGTGTTGTGTATCCCAATAATACCCAGCATTATACCACCAGGAGGTTGGCCATTGTCTGGTGATTTCACTCAAAAATGCTAAGTAGTAATACTCCACAGGTTTTCCCACCAATTTTCTCTGATAGCAGGCATTTAATATGTACCAGTTGGGCTCTCCCTGATCATATAGATGGGGCTTTGGAAAGTGTAAAGGAATTTTTTTCTTCTGAGAATCACATTTCCAAAATCAGCAGACAGCTTCTTCCCAGTCTCAAAACTGGTTTATACTTTTTTTTTTAAATATAATACAAAATAACAAAACTGTGACTGGATTTGAACTTGCAGCCTTTATTTTATTTTAAGCAATAATTACATCTAATGTAACAAAAAAGGAAAAGGTCAAAATATATTCAATTGTTTTAGTGTCAAAAATCTGAATAATTTTTCTGTTACAAATTTGAATAGTTTTAGTGTTACAAATTCAAATATTGTTATTGTTACAAATTTGAATTGTTTTAATGTTACAAATTTGAATTGTTTTAGTGTTACAAATTTGGATTGTTTTAGTGTTACAAATTTGAATAGTTTTAGTGTTACAAATTCAAATATTGTTATTGTTACAAATTTGAATTGTTTTAATGTTACAAATTTGAATTGTTTTAGTGTTACAAATTTGGATTGTTTTAGTGTTACAAATTCAAATATTGTTATTGTTACAAATTTGAATTGTTTTAATGTTACAAATTTGGATTGTTTTAGTGTTACAAATTTGAATATTGTTATTGTTACAAATTTGAATTGTTTTAATGTTACAAATTTGAATTGTTTTAGTGTTACAAATTTGGATTGTTTTAGTGTTACAAATTCAAATATTGTTATTGTTACAAATTTGAATTGTTTTAATGTTACAAATTTGGATTGTTTTAGTGTTACAAATTTGAATTGTTTTAGTGTTACAAATTCAAATATTGTTATTGTTACAAATTTGAATTGTTTTAATGTTACAAATTTGAATAGTTTTAGTGTTACAAATTCAAATATTGTTATTGTTACAAATTTGAATTGTTTTAATGTTACAAATTTGGATTGTTTTAGTGTTACAAATTTGAATATTGTTATTGTTACAAATTTGAATTGTTTTAATGTTACAAATTTGAATAGTTTTTGTGCTACAAATTCAAATATTGTTATTGTTACAAATTTGAATTGTTTTAATGTTACAAATTTTAATAGTCTTAGTGTTACAAATTCAAATATTGTTATTGTTACAAATTTGAATTGTTTTAATGTTATAAATTTGAATAGTTTTAGTGTTACAAATTTGAATATTGCTATTGTTACAAATTTGAATAGTTTTAGTGTTACAAATTTGAATAGTTTTAGTGTTACAAATTTGAATAGTTTTAGTGTTACAAATTTGAATAGTTTTAGTGTTACAAATTTGAATAGTTTTAGTGTTACAAATTTGAATAGTGGTAGTGATACAAGTTTTAATGGTTTTAATGTCAAAAATCTCAATACTTTTCCTGTTACAAATCTGAACGCTTTTAATGTTACAAATTTGAATAATTTTAGGGTTACAAATTTCAATAGTTTTAGCGTTACAAATTTGAACAGTGTTAGTGTTAAAATGCAAATAGGTTTAAGTATTACAAATTTGAAGTTTTAGTGTTACACATTTGAATAGTGGTAGTGATACAAGTTTAAAAATTTTTAGAAAATAACAAATTTCAACTGAAAGTGTTACATAAAAGTCTTAATTTCAATTAGAGAATGTAATCAAATAATGAGGATATGCCTGAGAGTCATAAAAAGTAACATAAACACTGGGTCTTTGAATATTATCAACAACAGAATTGTAAGAACCCTGTAAATCTCTTAAAACTTGTCCTTGCATCACTTTTCCCACAAGAACACTGCATTTGTATATTTTCTTTATTCCGTAATGGTCAGGAGTAGAATAGGTATCACTTGCAGAATAACGGATGTCTCTGACAAAATAAACACCTTCACCATATCTGCCTAAGAACAGAACGAAAAAAGAAATATATTTGGAGCGTTTTGGAAATTCCTTGATAAAGGTATAATATAAACATGACATTGTAAAAGATTATTTGTTTCACGATATTGAGATTATATAGATTTTATCACCATTCTAGGTAATTTGACATCAGGAAGATGTCACTGACCCACAACACCACTCTCTTTTGAAAACACAAGGTTTGCATTTAGGGTTCAAACTTGCTCACTTCTCATGAACATGGTAATGCTCACGAAGGCATCTCTATGAAAAGCATGATGCAGGGTCAAAACATCGACTCTTTGGGTATAAAAGGCACCAAAATTCTCCAGCCTGTCATTCATTTCCCGAATGCAGCAAGCATACCAAGACTGACACAAAATCAGAGGGAGCAAGCCATCAGATGTCTCCATACTGGTCAACGTCCATGGGTCATTGCTAATGGCTTGAACTGCAGCATTTGGACAATTGAATGGCTGAGGGAATGAGACAATGCCACAAACAACATGGATAATCATCCACACAGTGGCTGACCAAGGGTTACAACAACACGTCATGATTGTCAACAGCACCGACAGCACTGATTCTGGAGGGCAATGGAATCAGCTCGGCAGAGCATAGGCACTCACCAGAGACCCATTTGTGCTGAGATCTCTCTCAATCTGTCTCGCCAATGTCCAGCTAGGGGCCACATCCTCACAGATCATTATTGATGGGCACATCTGCAGTGAGCTCAAAAACGTCAGAGCTGGCAACATCAGCAATGGAGGACTGTAGTCTTGTCTGACAAAAGTCGATATTGCATTTCTCTGGAAGAAGGCAGAGCTGGCATTTGGAGAAGAAGGGGTGAACGTCATGCCAATGGCTGTATGGTGGGGAGATACTCATGGGGAAGACAGAGCATCATGGCATGGGGCAAGATTGCACTCAACCAGAAGCCTGAACTGGAGGGTCTACCGAAACATTGGTAAAGGCCGAGGAAAGGGAGTAACTACTGCTTGCTATATTGACCAAATTTTGAGGCCTCACATTGTGCCATACTTTGCCTTTCATTGGAATTATATGTTCCGACACCGCAATGCCTGTGACCATACTGCCAGGTTGACAACAGACTTCCTCCAACAACATCAACATCCAGACACTGCCTTAAGTCCAGACTCGAACCCTACAGAGCAACTGTGGGATGAAATCCCAAAGAAGGCTAAATGACATCCGTCCAAGACCGAAAACTCAGAGACAACTCACTTCAAGTTTTAACAGAGTGTCAGCTTCTATCCCCATGGCCTTCATCAATCGTTTGGTGCATTCAATGTACAGAAGATACCTGGCAGTAATCAACACTAATAGTGGTCACACGAGATATTGAGCTCATCTCTTTGAATCCAGGACATTCTGTCATCACGTGACACCATGTGACATCAAACAGGTTTCAGGAAATGATGTTTTATCATTGGGAAAGCCTGTCCCTTGCCAATATTTACCATTGAACTTGTTTGGATGGCATTTTGTGGAACACCACTCTTCTACTCACCCCATATCCATATTCACCATTCACATCAAAATCTAATTCCAAAAGAGGATGAAAGAGTTAGTGAGAGAGGATCGTTTGAGATATCTAAATGGAGTCAACTCTGTGGTGGTACCACTGCTGGTTTAACAAATGTCTGTACAGTTATTAAATGTCCCTTAACCAATTTCTAGGCCGTAGCAGACATTGAATATTTCAATGAGACTTAATAACACTGTATCGATTATCTCTGCATATCTATAATTGACAAACTCAGAATGGTGATTGCTAGGCCTGGTGTTCCCTTGTTGATACTTCTGTCCAGTCCCGCAGACCCTCCACTATATCTAGTCCTTCTTCCCCATAACATTATCCCTCTGGAATCCCACCCATTCTCTTATCTTTCTTGCAATATTTTCATTTACAAAGGTTCAAGAGGAACATTAATGGATGGGGACAGACCCTTCCTCCCAATCCAGCAAGGAAAACAAATGAAAGTGTTGATTCCACAATAATAAAATACACCTGGTTTACTCTAGAGTAGAAGATGTTAGGAAGGGTACCTGGCAGTAGAAATGATGCCAAACATGGAATGTGTAAGCAACATTACGTCCTCTGTCCTCTCTGTGTGAGAAAGGACCAATGTGGACTCCAACTCATGCCAATATGGAGGGTGGGTGGAGGACACTACTGTTGCCACTTCGAGAATATATACTTACCATTTTTATGACAATATTTATAGTTGAATCCATATTTATTTATTCTTTTAACAGATTCTGCAGTAGTACTATGCCAAAGGCCATCAACTTCAATTTTAACCTTTGGATTTTCTGCCCCAAATTGTTTTTTCAATGCTTGGTATCCCTGGTATAAAGTTTTATTTTGAATTCTCTCAATCTGTAGAAAAGAAAATACATTTATGAAAAAACAATTAATTCACTTCTTTGACAAAGAAATAACGTTTGTGGTGAAAAACCCCAACCCTATCTGTTTTTTTTTAAAAATTTGATACCAATTTTGATTCAACTGTAAATTTTGGTAAGGCACAATAGTTTAGCTGCAAAATGGTGTTGCATTTACAATTCAATGCAAGAAGTTAAAGCAGAGGTATTTTTGTTGAACCAAGATTTCTTGTGAATATCCCAAAACACATAGAACCATCTCAAAATAGGTTCATACCATGAGATTTAAGTCTTTTATACAAACAAAATGTCTCTTAACATTTTTTTGAACAATAAACCATCAAATATTGTTTATAAATAGAAGTAAAAATACAAACACTGATTATACGAGATGAAGGAAAATTCTTGTTGAAAGTTCTCTTGATGTCATCATATTCTGGTCCATTTATGACTGGAACAATTTTCATTAATTCCTTGTCTTTCATTGGTGACCATGTATCAGGGAATGCTTCTAGAGTCCAAATAGAAATCAAATATTTCAGAACAAAAATAAAAATATGAACCTTCTTTCTGTTGAAAGTTTATAAAAAACTGAAATATTTTGACAAAATTTTGGGTTTAGACAAGAAATACTGAATTACTAATGATTACTATAGTTCAGTAGTAGTAATGATAGGGTGCCAAATTTCTGGTTCGCATCACTCTCATGCAGACATGAAAATTAAGTTTGGGTATTTGATGAAATTGTGGAGGCGCAATGGCCCAGTGGTCAGGGCAGCAGACTCACGGTCAGAGGATCGCAGTATCAATTCCCAGACCGGGCGTTGTGTGTGTTTATTGAGCAAAAACACCTAAAGCCCCACGAGGCTCCAGCAGGGTGTGGTGGTGACCCCTGTTGTACTCTTTTGCCCCAACTTTCTCTCACTCTTTCTTCCTGTTTCTTGAGTAATGCTGCGATGGACTGGCATCCAGTCCAGCTGAGGGGCAACACATACATCATAGAAACCAGGAAACAGGGCCCATGAGCCTGGCTAGGCTTTAAAAAAGGGCACACAAAAATTTAAAAAAAAATTCAATGAAATTATGAGTGATTCTATGAAATCACTTCATTGGTTAGCAAGAGGTATTACTTACAAACTCCCGATGAGCAATAGAACCAAATTTCCCCAAAACTATCTACCCATGACATGTCTATCTACCATTATAAAATTTTAACATCCATCCTCATGGAGAAAAACATACAAATTTATAGAACAGAATCATATTTTCCCCATTGAACAAAATGGGTGCTAACGAGGCTCATATGGATTCAAAGACCAACTCTTAATCAATCGCACGATCCTTGAGAACTGTCATAACAAACGTAGAAATCTCAGTTGTTCATGGATCGATTATAAAAAGGCCTTTGACAGCATACTGCATTCATGGATCTTGAAATCGCTGGGTATCGTCCAAATTTTTCCTGTGATTTCACACTTCCTGAAGCACAACATGTCAATGTGGAATACAAATCTCCAATTATACCACTCCAATGGAGTACTGACCACAAAAGATATTAATACCAACTGTGGCATTTTCCAAGGTGACTCACTTCCACCTTTAATTTTCTACATAGCTCTAATACCCCTTACAAATGAACTTGATAGAACAGGGTATGGATATAAAATTGAGGACAAGAAAATATGTCATCTATTTTATATGGATGACTTAAAACTCTATGGCAAATACAATAATGAGCTTGAAGGACTACTAAGTACTGTGAAAGCATTTAGTGATGACATTGGGGTGGAATTTGGTCTTGATAAATGTGTCAGGGTCACTTTCCAGAAAGGGAAACTGAAGACCTCACATTCAGCGGAGTCGGATGTTGACACAGTCAAAATAAGGAACACTGACAGGAAAATCAATAAGCAATAAGATGCACCACCTAAAGGAAGATGCAGATCATCTTTACCTAGCCAGAACTAAAGGAAGTGAAGGCTTGATCCAATTTGAAACCTCCAACAAAACCACCATATTTGGACTGGCAAAATATCTTGAAACACCTTACAACTGGATGCTAAAGCTCATTGAAAACCATGAGTCATAAAAAGCTTCATACTGTTATGAAGGAGAGCAAAAACTTTTTCAAGTGAGTTTATGCATAATACCCAGGTTGAACAGCATGATGGAAGTGTGGCATCTGTAGTTGCAAAGAAGGTGAAACCAATAGCAGAGCAAATGCATTTGAACAATTGGCTGATAGGTGGGAACAAAAACCCCCGCATGGCAAATATGTGGCCCATAGCAAACATGCTGATGTAGACCAGAAGCACACCCATCAGTGGCTACAAAGCTCAGGGCTAAAGGCAGAGAGGAAAAGTTTTATCTTGGCTACCCAAAATCAGATGTTAGTGACCTGGAACTATCCAAGCTAATGTGATGAAAAATGGAGCAAACCCAAAGTGCTGATACTGCAACAATGATATAGAAATAGTGGACCACCTAATCTTTGGATGTTTCAGCACCTGTAGAGTACAAATCAAGACATGACAGAGTTGGCCAATATCTACACTAGATAATGTGTCGGCATTATAAAATCAAAACTGGTGAGGCTGTAACTAACAGAGAAAATGTAACGATTCTTTGGGACTTCCCAGTATGTATAGATGGGACCATCAAGGCAAATAAACCAGATATTGTTGTGAAAGACAGAGCATAGCCTGTGACCATAATATCTCAGCAAAAGAATCTGATAAGCTCAGAAAATATGAAAATCAGCTCTTTGAAATTGAAAAGATGTGGCATCTGAAGATGGTTACAATACCAATGATTGTAGGAGCACTTGGAATGATCAAAACACGAACTGAAAATTATTTAAGAATGATCCCTGGATTACCATCCATTCATGAAGTGCAAAAGATTGTCTTCACTGACAACTGGTTACACATACCGAGAAGAGCATTGTGGCTGTGAATTTTATTTCCTTTATTTTCTTTGTTTACTTTTTTATTTTTCTCTCTGTCTTTCTTCCCCTGTTTCTCTATCACATGACTTTGTAAATGAACAATCTGGTGTGTTTAATTTAATGGCCTACCAATGTATACAGTGAGTTTCTCTGCCCTAGGTGTCAGGAAGACACTCAACAAGAAATGGAAACAGAATTGTAGGATGATGATGACGATGATGACGACCATCATCATCATTATTTAATGTCCGTTTTCCATGTTGGCATGGGTTGGACAGTTTGACTGGAGGTCTGGGAAGCCAGGAGGCTGCCCCAAGCTCCAAAATCATAATAATAACCAGTTAAGATAATAATATTAATAATACTTTCTTTATTGGCCACAAGGGCACACACAATAAACAAAAGGACATTACATAAAACAAACAATGGAGAGTAGTGTTTAGAGGATGTGTGTAAACAGTAAGTAAACAAAAACAATTAACAATAGAAAA